>NC_056747.1:392899057-393189057 GCF_019279795.1 Protopterus annectens
AAGTACGTTGAAGAAATGTTGGAATGATGGATAACAAACAGTGCTGTCTCACTGTAACCAGAGTGATGGTTAGATGAGTTAACTGGTATTACTACTTTTTTAGTGGAGTGGTGGTACTTACCCTGCTTTTTCTCTTTCATGTGTCCTTTCTGTGCCCTCTTGTCAGTTATTCGGGCAAGTCCTTGTGCACCAAGGCCAGGAAGATTCCTTTGTCCTAGGTAAGCATGGGCTCAGTGGTGCCACTGTGATGCAATGTTTCCCTCCGGGAAAGGACACATGCAAATAGACAAAGCCTGGGTCAGGCTTAGTCCTTTCACATGTTGTCTTAGTTTCACTCTCCACTCAGTCCCCCTTCTGGTGTTGTAAATGTATGTAGGTCATGTCAACAGGCTTTACATTAGCTCCCTCCTTTGACTCCTTACGACCATTACCAAAATGACACATGTAAATGGAAAAGGTAGAGGTAATGCAGAGTGCTGGCATTGCATGCAATCGTGAGTCATTGCTGCTACCAGCAGTCTGACTGGGTAGCCAGCACAGGTATGGGACACTTCCGACACCCACGAGCTGAAGCCCCATGCCAGTCCTCGGCACGTTAGTGGAGTAGCGGTGCTTACTCTGCTTTTTCTCTTTACGTGTGCCCTTTCTGTGCCCCCTTGTCAGTCATTGTGTGTAATCTGGTGTTTTCAAGAGTGGTAGGTATGTACCTCTGCAGCGTCATCACCACTTATGTACCTTATGAAAAGAATAAATGCCCTTGTGGATAGAAGTGAAGATTTGGATGGGCTAACCAGGTAATGCATATGATATACACACATATGTAGTCTTGCAATACATTTTTCAAACATCAGTAGTAATCTGTTTGCATTTTCTTTCCTGTGCAGGTTTGTCCACCTTCTGACACTGACATGGCTTCAGGAGCAGGAGAACTACAAGTGAGAGTGTGGGTGTGTGCCCATTCCTACATTCACTGGGCTGCCAGCCATGCCTATGTAAGTGAAAACCACTACAAGTTGAGCTTCCCCACATCTAGTGTGAAGGTAAACTGGATTGCAAGAAGAGGTATACATTGGAGCGGAGTACTGCAGATGTTGGAAGAGAAGTGTTACATCTACCCTGAGCCCAACATCCTTGTGCTGCACATTGAAGGGAATGATGTAATCAGCCAACCACTCGGAAGGCTATGGTTTCAAATTAGGGCAATTTTTGAACACCTGCAATCATGGTATCCATGTTGTCATTTTGTGTGGTCTGACATAATTCCTCGCCAGATATGGAAAACAGCAAACAGTCAATGGGCAGCAATTGAGTTTTTTTTCATATGGTGGTAAATAACTTTGCAAGGGAGCATGTCAGTGTGCCAAGCAATACCTCATTTTGAAAACAGTGTTACTCCTTACAACATGGTAAAAGAACTGTGTCTGTGCACTGTACATATGTACAGATATCACAGTTTTAGTCTTGTAAGATTATGAAAGTTATACATTTCTAATACTTCTCATTATTATGCCATTATCTTTGCATGGGAGCATGGTAATGACATAAATGATGCATCATTTCGAAGCTGACATTGAGACGTACAAGTTCTGCACTGATATGTCGCCTCTGTCTGTTACAGGTGATGAAATATTATGCTTTATCAGTTATGAGAAATATTCACATAAATATGATTAATATATCTCCATAAAGGAGCATCACACAGTAATGGTTAAGGTATCATTTTAAAGTTGACATTCATACAAACAAATTAAATACAAATTGTATGGGTCTACATGGTACATTGACCAAGATAGTTTGCTTTCCTTTTTCAAAAAGGTGAAAAAAATATGCACGATATCAACATTCATCGCCAAATATTTAATGACTTTGATGCGCACTATCAACATTTACACTGTTGGAAAGGTCAGTGTCAGCTGACCAACTTTCTCATTTACATTTTTAGTCTAGCTCTTAGAGTTATGAACATCTGTTTGCTGTATGGTATTAGAAATGGATTTTCTGAAAATGAGCTCAGGCTGCACTGTTGTTCCTATGGTGAAATTAAGCAGGCAGCTTTTTCTGAGCTGCTCCAGAGTGAATGAGTTAAAACACCTGCTGGTCTTTCCTATTTCAAATTTCCAGAGGATTTATCCAGCAAAAACACAATTTATTAGAAAGCACTTTTGTCCTTCTGCTTCCACAAGGCCCAGAAAAACAACTAGGAAGCAACCCACTCCTCCATGAGCTTTCACTATCCTCTAGCCAGAGGCAGTCATTTCAAGACAGGGCAGGTAGTTTCTGACTACCTGCCAACCTTAATACCCCCACCCCCTCCCTCTCTCGGTGTGCGTCTCTCACTGTCTTCCAGTGTGGACATCCATCAACTCAGACAAATGGGTCCTTTCAGTAATACAAAACTGGTATTTTATGACCTGGCTTATGCCCCCAAAGCAAAGGGGTATCCCACAACCTCAAAACAGCTACACATGTTGCAGCATGTACTAGAAACTCTGATGGCGCAAGGCACCATCAAAACAGTACACCACTGGCTGCAAAAGGAAGAAGTTTCTACTCCAGGATTTTCCTAGTGCCAAGCAACGATGGTCCTTTGAGACCAATTCTGGACCTTTCTCTACTCAACTTCTTCCTTTAGGTTCCTACTTTCATGATGTTGACCTTACCAACTCTCTTTCCACTTTCTTCCCCAAGGGTTCATGGCCACCATAGTTATAAAGCATGCCTACCTTCGCATCCCCATAAGGCCCAATTTCAGGAAATACCTGAGGTTCTCTGTGGGCCCTTCTCACTTTCAATTTTCTGCTTTGCCCTTTGGGCTTTCCATGGCACCCAGAGTAGTCACCAGATGTCTGGCCCCAGTTATTGCCTTTTGCAGGACAAAAGGAATCCAGATATTCCCTTATCTGGAAGATCTGCTCAATACAGGCAGATTGCAAGGAGACCCTCCTGCAACACATACAACTTCCCATTACCCTCCTACTATCCCTGGGATTTCAGATCAACTTTCCAAAATCCCACCTAGAACTTTCGTAAGACATTGTCTTCCTGAGGTGCAGGATTTGCACAGGTGACATGAAATCCCCCCCCCCCCCCAAAAGGTGGAAAGCTTTAACTGAATTCATGCTTCTGGTCTTCCAGACAACTGAATTGACAGCAAGGCTGCATGGCAGCCACTATCCCCATGTTATTAGCAAGACTCCATATGAGGAAGTTGAAGTGGGTACTCTAAGGTCAGTCTGGACCCAGCACTCCCACCCCTTGGAGTGCAGGGTTTCCCTCCAACCCTGCCTCAGACTAGAAATCCAGTGGTGGCTGAAGCAAGTGAACCTCAATCCAAATCTTCCCCTCCAACCACCTCAACCCAAACAGATCATGCACACAGATGCCTCAGGCTTGGGCTGGGCAGCAACTCTGGTTCATCTGCAGGGAGTGTGGCCAGGACCACACAAAAAAGAACACATCAGTATCCGAGAGATGAGGGCAGTACTCCCGGCCCTGTGAGCCTTCCAAGCCAGTCTACAACAAGGGCCACTAAAAATCTTTACAGACAATACCACAGTGCTGTGGTGTATCAACAAATGGGGGGGGGGGGCACAACCAAGTTTTACTTGCTTTGCAAGCTAGCTCTCCTGTTGTGGGAAATGGCCACCTCCAGAGAGTCACCCTGCAGGCGGTTTACATTCTTTCACAACAGAACTCCCAGGCAGACTCCCTCAGCAGTTAAGTAAATAAACCAAGCTGGAATCCCCCTCGAAACAGCAGCTTTAATGGAGAACTCAAATACAACAAATGATAGCTCAATGAAGACTTAGCGCTTTCACCCAATAAAGGGCATCATCAGAGTGATGCATAAATTTAAACAAGTTCTACATATACTCAATGAAGATGTTAACGCCCCCTAAAATGTCCAATAGTCAAACGATAACATTAATTAGGAATTAAATTAGAATTAGAGGGGCAGTGAAATTTTAAAATTAAAAAGGTGAAAGCGCTAAGTCTTCATTGAGCTATCATTTGTTGTATTTGAGTTCTCCATTAAAGCTGCTGTTTCTAGGGGGATTCCGGCTTGGTTTATTTACTTAACCACTGTGTGCTTCGTTTGTTGGATTTTTTTGATAACTTTGTATGCCAAGTAGGTATCTGCCGGTTAACTGCAATTTTTTTGGAGGACTACATGGAGGAATTATTGATTCAGTACGTGGATATTACTAGCAAGCTGGTTAAAGTTCTACAATGTAGAGACAAGCCGAATAATGGGGTAGCCAACTCTACAGAAAATCATGCTGACATTGAAGCCACATTGACTGACTCAATGGCTGAAATATATACATTACACACGCCCCCGTCTACCAGTGCAGGTATTGTAAACATCCACAATACCATCAGCTCTCCACCAGATGTCAACCGAACAAGGATATAAAACCAACGCACCGGCGTTTTTTTGAATTTACTAGACCCGCCTATTTTGCGTCCGAAAGAGGATGTTCAGATGGTTACAGGCAATGGTACGCTCCGTGAACAGCTACAGGAATTTGAGAGGAAGTTAAAGCGTTTTAAATCTTTACAGATGGATAACATTTTTCTACAGAAATCGATAGACTTAAAACAAGTGCCGAAGGGTCTACGAGTGTTTCGGTTACCTATGGGTTTTGAAGAAGACACGGACATTTTACAAGAACTGTTGGCGTTGTTTGATGCAACAGGTATAGATCTTATGAAATTGATTGTTCGCAATAACGTGTCCAAATTAGACAAATTGAAAGATGAGTTAAATGTACTAAATAATAACATTACTAAAGACTTACTTTTCGAATTTAACAATCAAAAATATGACAGTATTTTGAGAGACATTGACGTATTTGTTAAAAAAGGTTTGGATAACAAAATGCACAAACTTAATAGGGACAAAGTGGAATATGCTCAGAACAGGGCATATATACACTTTAAAGCCTTTAAATCTTTGGGGCATGGTGCAGTAAGATCAAATAAGCCTTTATATAACAATGATCATCGTCTTGACTCTTATGTATCTGTTGACAATGATACAAATGAAGTTTTTGAAGAGCAAGCAGGTTTTTTAGAACCACAACCACTAAGGCGCTCGCAACGCATTCGCGAACGCCAGTTTGCGAAGCCGTTTGTGGCTCCAAACACAGACAAGAGAAGTATCTTTCGACCGAATCAGGGTTGGACCAGACGAAACAACCAGAATTATTAGGAGGGTCGGCAGCTGACATTCCAAGCATTGATTTGACTGTCACTAGTGGGTCATTTGATGACTGTACTGAAGTTCTTAACGAACAAGACTGTCTACCTTTGGCATTGTTTGACAATTTTGTGGACAACAGAGTGGTTAGTTCTGATAACTCTAGCTTTGATTACAGTATCTTATTAGAAAATGACTTGCTGGGTTTTGCAAACGATAGGTGTGATGACAATACTGTATTAAATGCTGAACAAGTCAAATTGTATAATATTACAAAGAGAGGTAATTTTTGTATACATAATTACAGTAACTTGACTATTACAGATGATTATTGTAAACTTTTTTTCAAGGGTTTTTCTTTTGTCCTTTCCTATAGATATGATATAGCCCAGATTTTAGTGTCTTTAAAACTTTATACAAGGCAATTGAATTTGATGTTATACTTTTCAAGTCAAGGCACCCCCTCTATTAGATATAGTCCTAAGTTAAAAAGGAAAAGTACATTTATTCCACCTAATAATGCAGTAATACATGTGTTTGAAAAAATGTGTGAAACACAAATTAGAAGGTACTTTAAGTGTTCTACTATGTTTACTGACAATTTATCACAGGGGGAGGGATTTTGTTTGCATGAATTGACTGCTTCTGATACTTAGAGTAATGAAACCAGACAAAGGTGGGGGGGTAGTCATTATGACTAAAATTGATTACATCGCTAGTATGTTAATGCTTCTCAATGACACCTCCACCTACCAAAGAGTTTCTAGGTTTGAGATCAATGCAGCTTACACCAGATTAGATTGGCAGTTATATGAATGGTTAATGGAGGGACTTTTGGATAAAGATGAATATGACTACTTGGTAGTTACTTCACCTATTATTCCCTCCATTTTCGGTATACCAAAAATACACAAAAATACTGCCAACCCACCATTCCGCCCGATTGTTTCAGCTAAAGGGTCTAAAACAGAGGCATTGGCCTCATACGTAGACCATCATTGTAAGGCCATTCTAGAAAATGTACCACATGTGCTTAGAGACACTTGGCACTGTCTGGACATCATTAGGAATACAATATGGAGCAATGATTTTAAATTTGTTACTATTGATGTAGTGAACTTATTCTCAGTCATTCCGAAAGACATAGGACTGGAAATGTTTAGGAACAGTTTACAAACATTTGGTAAACACCATATTGTTAAAGAAGACTTGCTTGTCGAATTCGTTGATATGGTACTCAACAATAACTATGTATTATTTGAAGCAGAATACTACAAACAAGTTACTGGTGTTGCTATGGGGGCCAAATGTGCCCCCATTTATGCTAATCTGGTTCTAGTTGACTGGGAATGTAAATATGTTTTTTCTTCACAGTTCAAGCACAATATCTCACTTTATGTGCGTTTTTGGACGATATTTTGATATTCTGGAAGGGGAGTGATGATGAAATTTATGATTTCATCAATGTTTTAAATTCTAGTATTTCTTTTTTGAAATTTACATTCAACATTCACGATGACAAGTGTGAGTTTTTGGACATTATGCTTATCAAGGACAAAGAAAATGGTAGTCTGTCATCAACTATATTTCGCAAAAAAACTTTTTCCAACTCTTTACTTCATTTTCAAAGTTGCCACCCCCTTTACCAGAAGAAAAACATAATAAAAGGCCAAATGGTGAGACTGTCCAGGTTAATCAGTGACGACAACATGTTCAAGTTAGAAATCAACAATTTATCGAGCATGTTGTCTGAAAGAGGTTATCCTATTGACATTATTAACAACATTAGATGTGAAGTGACAGAGAAAAGAATGACTAGTTGCAAACCTATTTTAAAAGCAGGCCTAATTAAAAGTAATACAGTTACTACAAATATAAATGACCACAAACACGCAATGATTTTGTCTTACAATTCTTGCAGTATTGATGTTAAAAACATCATCAGTGATTTGTGGTGTTCTGTGCTTACTAAAGACATTATGAATGTGGTTGGCAACAGTCCTAGTTTTATTAATAGTAGAGGGAAGAGTTTGAAAGAAATGATGGAATCTAACGAACATCACAACATATACAAACGGTCTATGATGAGTAAATGTGGCTCTTGTAGCGTGTGTAAATACATCAACAATGGACCATACGTTGCAGTTAACAATTATGCCAAAACTATTAGATGTGCAGGTTACTGCAATTGTAATACAAAAATGGTCATATACATAGCCACGTGCATGAGCTGTCCAACATTTTATGTTGGAAAGACCATCAGAAAATTAAGACTAAGGATTTTAGAACACAAGAGGGACATAAAAAACAAGAGAGCTACCAATGCCCTATATACACATAGTACAGTTTGTAATAATTTTAAAAAATTCTTGTTTTTTGTAGTTGACAGGGTACCACATAGTGACAGGGGAGGTGACCATAAGATTTTATTAGAGGTAAAAGAATGCCTCTGGCAATTGAGGCTAAATGCCTCGAACCAACCTGGTATTAATGAACATATCTCTTTATTCAGCATATTGAAATACAGGTCACATTTAATTTAATTTATTTATTTTCTTTATTAACAGTTAATTTTATGTTGGTAACATCTCAGGGCTATGTTTGTATTAGATTAACTGGTTAGTAAAGTTTATGTATTTGTTTTGTGACACACATTTCTTCAAAAAATTCAGTATGTCTATCAATATATGATGATATTTTTATATACACCTTGTGACACTATGCCATTTAACAGTCCTTTTTTGGCTTTAAATGTTCACTGTGACATAATTATTGAATACATATATTTATATATATATATATATATATATATATATATATATATATATATATATATATATACATTTTTATATATATGTTTTATATATGTTTTTTATGTTTTTAATAGTAAACTGTCAGGTAGAATGTTTTATAACAGCAATTGTTTTGTATACTCCTTTAAAGAGGGGCAGTGAAATTTTAAAATTCATTTTAATTCCTAATTAATGTTATCATTTGACTATTGGACATTTTAGGGGGCGTTAACATCTTCATTGAGTATATGTAGAACTTGTTTAAATTTATGCATCACTCTGATGATGCCCTTTATTGGGTGAAAGCGCTAAGTCTTCATTGAGCTATCATTTGTTGTATTTGAGTTCTCCATTAAAGCTGCTGTTTCGAGGGGGATTCCGGCTTGGTTTATTTACTAGACTCCCTCAGCAGATCTATAACAAACAACCATGGATGGATGCTTCACAGGGATGTCTTCCTAGACCTGGTCCAACGGTGGGGTACACCTCAAATAGACCTGTTTGCCTCCTTCATCAACAGGCAACTTCCTTTCTTCTGCACCAGGCTCCCACATTCTCAGGCAATAGCAACTGATGCCTTCTCAATCTCTAAGAAGGGGAAGTTTCTCTATGCATTTCCCCCCTTCCCACTTGTACAGAAAGTCCTGCTGAAGATCCAGCAGGACAGACCAAAAATCTTGTTGATGACTCCCTATTGGCCAAGACAGGATTTTTACCCCCTACCCTTACAGTTATCCAAGGGCAGTCACTACAAGTTACTCCTCAGAGTGGACCTTCTCACACAGCACAGGGGGATCCCAAATGCACCCATAGTGGCAATTGCTGCAGCTCACACTGTGGCTGATAGGATTCATATCCCTTTCAGACACCTTTACAGTGAGGATGTCCTGCAGGAGGCCAGGAAACCAAACTCAAGGAAATCCTACCTGTCGAAGTTGAAGAGATTTTCTATATGGTGTCTTAAAGGACAGTTGGACCTGCTTGCAAGCAACACCCCTCTAGTACTGTCTTACATGTGTAAACTACTGCAGACAGGATTGTCCTACTCATCCATTAAAGCCCAGCTGTCTACCATTTCAGGATGTCTTTTTCTGGATCCCCTCTAGCTTCTAGACTACTAGCGAAGTTATTCCTTAAAGAAGTCCTTCACCTGAGACCCCCCAGGATGCCATCTCCACGCCATTGGACCTCAGTTATGTTTTGGAAAAGCTTAAGCTTCCTCTATTTAAGCCAGCCGACAAAGCTTCCCTAAAACACAGTACATGGAAAACTGTACTACTCGTGGCCTTGACCTCAGCCAGAAGAGTGTCAGAGCTACAAGCGCTCATGGCTATCCCACCTTTCCTGGTGTTCCACTCTGACAAATAACTACTCTTAGAACTAACCCTTCCTTCATGCCCAAAATGGTGAACGACGTCTCCCTAAATCAAGCCATTCACCTACCAACCTTTCTCTCTTAACCCACAGGGACAGTGAAAGAGAGAGAGTACTTCCATTTCTGGGGTGTGCACAGACAACTCTGATTTTATCTGCACAAAACCAAGTCCATCAGACATGCTGATTAACTGTTTGTGTACTTCCACCCCAGGGCCCAAGGGAAGGCAGTAACCAAACAAACTGTTTCAACCTGTATTTCCTATGCTGTCACCTTCTGCTACAAATACCATGGGAAATCCCTGCAAAGTACTGTTAAAGCAAACTCCACCAGGACAATGACCCACTCAGGAGCCTTCTTCAGGGGTTTTGGATACCTGTACCATTCTTGAAGCAGCCGCTTGGTCATCCGTGCACACCTTCACCAAACATTACAAGTTAGACCATATTTCCAGAGCCAGGACAGGATTTGCCAGGGCTATCCTTCATGGATTCCTGGAGCCTGCCTCTAGACCACCACCCCCTTCTTCACAGGGAGCTTTGGCATTTATATGTGATAAATACTGTAGCATGTGAATAGAAGGACATAGAAAAGTTGTGTAAGGTATTACCATAACCATAGATGTCGTTCTCTTCCATGTTGCAATATTCCTTTCCACCCTTCTTCCCCTCCTGTTATGCTGCATTTCCCTTTCTGGATAGCACAGGACTGGCATTTCCCTTGCTAGGACTGGTTCCGACTGTGGCTTACTGTTCTGAGGGCTGGTGCGTGCAGATGTCACTTTTATAGCCCACGTTCCACTAGCCATGCCAAGACATACTACGCACTATACAGTGACTGAAAACTTTTGTATACTGGCCAGACGTTCGGGTAGCAGGAGGAGTAAACCCGTATGTGATGAATACTGCAACATGGAAGAGAAAGACCTCTATGGTTATGGTAAGATCTTACACGACTTTTCTTTCCTAGCTCCTATTTTGAAACTTTTGTAGTTTTACCATTTCTTTATTTGGCCCTTTCCCTACTGCTGGAATGTATTACTGCAATATCCTAGCAAATTCCAATTCTGGCTGGATTTAAGAGCTTCCTGAAGGCCTACCTGTTCAGCTTAATATTTAGTGACAGCCTGATTGAGCAGTCTTATTTTTTTTTCTCCTTTGTTGTGTCATAAAAGTACATTGTGATAAAACACAGTACTAAACTGAAGATTAAGTTGGATCTAGATTACAGTTATTCACATTCCATTTGCACTTAAAAAAACATGTTCTTTGATACCTCTGTGCTGAAGAGTCTGCTCTTCATACTTTACTTTTAACCGTCTTGTATCGTGACTTTTAACATTTGAGCATTTTTGGTGGCATTTTGGTTACTTACATTTTAATGCATCAGTTTTATTCTAATTTCTACTTTGATCATTCATTGCTGGAGAAAAAACGAAACCAATACCAGTGATAGTATCAGCAGTAGAGTGTGGCCTTTATTCTGCTTGTAGTATTTATTGAATGAAGCTTAGTTGTGTTGATGGGGGTCAACTGATTGAAGCAGTTCCAAATGTCACTGCAGTGGGCTCTGGGTTCTGAGAAGATTCTTTAGCAATCATTAATATCTGACTTGTTCCAGTTTGACTTTGAATGGTTTAATTTTTCAGAATTAAATAAACAAACAAATGTGCTTTGTATTCATGAACTGTGACGCATTTAAATGTGAAATCAATCTGTGATCCTGAAGAAAGGGGGAAGACCGTTTCCATTACTTGGTCCACACGTGCCTCATTGTACGTGCATGTGCCCTCTGATTTCTTTGTTCTGTCATAATCATTTTGTAATGTTTAAAGACTGGGTAGTGCTTATCAAATTGGAAGCCTGTCAGAGTTCATCTGTTTGCTTTTGGCACCTTGGATTTAGCTAAAAGCCATCATGTAAAATTTAAAGGGCCTTTTCCAGGTAAAGCTGTCATCATTTTTTTCTCCTCATTCTTAATGTTTTGTTTACAATGAGACAACATGTGCAGCTTCTTTTTTTCCAGAAGGTGTGAGGAGTGAATCAGAGGCTCACAACATCATATTGTATCTCACTGGAGAATTCACACTAATGTCAATGTCTTTTCTACCAGGATTTCTGTTGCTTCAGGCAATTACTTTCTGCCTTTAATCAGACCCAGTGTTGAACTGCCTGGCACTTAACCATTTGTACTTCCTGTCATTGCTGGTTTTGTTGTTGAGGGCTATAAGAATGCCAGTGTCAGTATGTCTGGGTTTTTGCCTTGCCCTCAAGCTTTTTAATTTCTGTCTCAGTGAGGGATAGTGTATCTGGCTTTGTTCCATGCAGTTGGGTATCTACAGTAGAAGTGAGATTCATAAATTTGGGGGATCTGAAGTGACTGAATTTTGCATCATCCTTTGTCTGTTGGAAATAGTGACAAATGGCACTGCTACTCCCTGCCCTTTTTTGGTTGTTCCTTTCATTTTGTGAATTTATCAGCAGAAGGATGATGGCATTTGGATTGATGTCCTGTCTGATGAGACATACCACAGATTTCTTCTACACTACCAGCCAGGTTAACCATTTTCTGCAGCTGTCTGCAAACCCAGTGACTTGACAGATATTGTAAGCCCACATGCTGCTGCATTGATCTAGCTGTCATCAACCCATTACCTTCTAAGCTTAAAGGTGTGTGTAATGCAGTCTTTTTTGTTTTTCACCTGATGGTGTAGTGTTAATTTAGAATGTTTTTTCCTTCACACTATACAAGATCATCCTTTTTCTTTTATTCTTTTTAATTAATTCCTTCATTGTCTGTTGCCTGCTGTTTAGGGAGCCTATCCCAGTTGACAAGAGGTATAAGACATGGAGCCACTGCTGGGTGTGATGGAAGTCCATCTGGTGTCCTTTTTCTAGTTCTGTAAACTTTGAGTAAGACAGTAGCTATCAGCTTTGTAATCTAGCCAGAGTAATCACCTGTTTGTGAATGGTTCACATCTCAAGAAGGAGCTAGGCCAAAGTGAAAAGGACTAAAGATGTCATGGTTTATATTCCTCTCTTGATTCACTTTAGAAGCTGGAGATACTGAAATATTGAATTTCAGTATCTTGAGACCAGAAACTCGCAAACCCACAAGAGTGAAAACTCATTTAACCACAGGCCAAAACACTGAATTGCTTACCTCCCAATTGTTTCCCCTATAAGTACAGTCTATTACCGTCATCACAGTGTATGACGTACCACAGGCAGAATGGCTGACGTGCAGTATCCTGCGCCAGGGAAGTATAGGTGCAATATATGAAACAAGCATTTCACAAAAATGAAAACCATTGTTACTGGAAGGATATTTACTGAACTTGGAACAGGCATTAATGAATAAGAGCTACTGGTGGTGTAAATGGAAATCGTCCCAGCAATGCATAGGTAGGGTTGTAATTGTAACTTGTGCAACTAGGCAGGAGTTGTTAAAGACAGTGCAGCACAATCATGTTAGGTGATCTGAGTGAGATTGCTAGATATAAGCTCTGCTCTGAACTGAGACATAGGGTGGAAGTTTTAATGGACACTTCGTGACTGTTGGTTGGTAATGCCCCAGATTCTACGGCTATTGATATCATCCCCAGTTTACTCACCCGAAAAACCTTGTTGCAGCAAGTTGGGAGGGTTCAGAGGAAATATACTAGACATACAGGCAATCCCACAATGCAGTTACAGGGCATAAATGTACACCTTTTCCCCATAAAAATGGGGGTATTCATAGAAAAGAGCATTGTTGATGGCATTACAGACAATATCGTCGTGCTAACAACAGTAAATAACTTTTATGATCGATCTCAGCAGAGTTACCATTTGGCTGATGGACAGCACATTCTTCTATAAAGGTATCATCTGCCGTCAGTTGTATAGTATCCCCACGGCCTTGTGAAGTACGGTGGCTACAGCAAGTCTGTACCTCTGCTATTCTGTTTGATGAGCAAGAAATCCTTGAAAGCATACCGTTCTCTGACATTGTGTGTTTCAGCTACTTGCAGGACATGGTTTTGAAATGTGTTTATGTACTTTCTGATTTCGAATTAGCAGCCTTTAAAAGTATTGGATCCAACATTAATGGTGTCACAGCTAAGGGTTGCATGTTCCACTTTGCCCAGAGTATCTGGCGGAAGGGGCAACAATTGGAATTAGCATCCCTTTACAACACTAACTATGTGTTCCAGCTGTTGAAGTGTCTAGTGGCTCTGGCTTTCCTACCCGAGGAGGAGGAGGTGTTACCAGCATTCACACTGTTATGGGAGTCCTTCCCTCCAGAGGGGAAGTACTTTTCCAACTGGTATGTCCTTGGAAAGCTCAGGAAATTCAGCACAATAACTACAGCACATTGCAGATTCCCACCCCCTGTTCCCTATCCAATTCTGGACTGTATATGAGCTCAATGCCCTGTTTCTGCCCCGCATGCAGAACACTGTGGAGGCTTGGCAGCATAGGCTAAAATGTTTATTAGGTGCCAGAGCTACAGATTTGTCTGTCTTGATGTCAGCTCTAGCAATGGAACACGTTTGGGTAGAAGAGCACAGAGTTCGAATGGCTGGTGGGTGCCCGCTTTCACCTAAGCGGAGACAAGTGATCCACAGACACACCCAGTTCGAACATATTCTGAAGAATAAAGGTGCATATGATATAGTCGGGTTCCTTAGGGCTATCTCTAGGGTACTGAACATGTGTAGGGTGTACTTTACACATTACATATCTCCGTGAGTGGAATTGATGTTCTTCTGCACAACCGTGTTGTATTCGTACTCAGGGAAAGGCTACCAGGTGACACTGTTGCAGGTTGGAGCACTATGTGTACGTGGATGGTGACTAGAAATATCAGGAGCTCAACTAATGACTAAATATGTGGCCAAATGTCGATGTTCTGACAATTCAGCATTCTCAGTCTCGACGTTCTGTGTTTTCGCTCTTGTGGATTTGTGAGCTTCTGGTCTTGAGATACTGAAATTCAATATTTCAGTATCTGAAGCTTCTAAAGTGACTCCTCCTCTCTGCAGTGGAGTTTCTAGCCGATATATTCCCTGACTAGGTGACTTTTGTACTTGTTCAGGGAATGTTTGAATGCTCTTGAAGTTTGGCAGAAGACTGATGTCATCCTATGGCTGTCATCTATTTATGAATGAACTGCAGCAGCGACCATTCTCTGATTTCTGCAGTTATGGTGAGTGCCCTCACACTATTGTACTTTGCTCAGATTTTATCTGAGCCCCTCCATTGTGTTGTGCGGTGTCCTGTTGGTCCTATGCCCCACTGTTTAAAGGATGAGACCCACTTAAACTCTGGTGCTGAAAGCCTCTATTACAAGTCTTACCCTTTCCCTTTCAATAAAATCTCCACATTTAGCTCTACTGTTGTCTGACTGGCACCTATTGTACAAACTGCACCACATTAGGTGCCCTCTTCTGGCATGGAACATACAGATACCACCTGTGTAAAGAAATAAAGGTAACTACATTTAGTATCCCAGATGGGTTCTTACAAACTGTTTGCAAAGGGATAACAGCAGCTTGCATTCTATAATGACGTTTCTTCCAATGAATTTTAGTAGTTTGTCAGACTTGACTGCTGTCTCACATTGCTTGTTCACCTTTATGTCCTCTTTTTTTGATTTCTGTAAGGAACTTTTCCTCTTTGATGCTGCTAATGGTTCTTAATTTGTGTGCACTTTTACAGAGTCTTGTCTGCAAGATGTTTTATTTTACACTAAGTTTAAGCTGTCATGTTTCAGGCCACTCATGCAGGTTTGAAAATCAGCCTTATTACAGAAGTCTGTACGGGCAGCAGATTGACTAACTTCTTTCCAGATCTTCTATGCCTTCATAAAAAAAAGTCCCTTCAGTGCGGACTGCCTTGGTACTCCACTGTCCATTATCTTTTCATATGGGTTGACTTTCATAATCTCCTGGGCCATGCAGACTATACACGGATTACCTCTTCTTCCTCTGTATGGCCTACTCCCAAGTCTTAATGATTTGTTCACTGATTGTGTGTGCCATCATCCAAGTGCTTTGCTGTGGTTTTAAATAAACCATGTCAAAAACCTTTTCCTCATGTCATGTATTTGTTATCCAATTCAAACACATTAGGCAGGTATAGCATTCCTTTTGTCATTAAACGTAGCTCTGTAGGAATTGTTAATTTCACTAAATACACCCATAAAAGGCCATATCTAAAGGCAGTGGTGATGCTGACTATAAAATTGAAAATATTCACAGTGTTCTGTCTCTAGATAGTCCTTTGAGTTGAGATGCTGTCATTTTACTGTTTAGACAGGATGTTTCTATAATTTTTCAGTGGTTGAACTCAACATGGATTGGATGACTACTTACCCTTCTCTTTTGGTGGGAAGAGGGGAGTGTGTGCCATTCTTCAGTAGAACACAGCATATCACTATGGCTAAATTAATTTAACTGTCTTGTTTTCTTGTTTATATTGATGTTCTTCATGTTTCACTGTTGCAGTCATTACATTTGGGTAATCTGCTGGCAGGTTGCCCTCAGTCGGCCTGATTAACAAAGTCTTGGGTCCTGCGTCGGTTGCTGTCCCTTCTTCCATGACGTCAGGTGCATTAAACGTGCAGCCAACGCCATTACATCAGTCTTTTTTGCCATGCGGTGCCCGAAGCAGTTCGCAAGTGCCGGCCGACTCCTGAAATTTTCTTTTTCGAGTTTCAGAACCAAAGTCTTCAACTTATAGCCAAGTACCCCGTTGGGGAAACTTTTTCTTGCTCTTCACCAATGTCAGTAAAAGTTAATAATTTATAATAAAATAAAACAGATTAGGGTGAAACACAGCTCACAGATAAAAAGACCAAATGGCATCAATCCAAAGACAAAGTATCAGAAGTCCAGTCCCATGAACAATAGACAAATCCAAAAAGTAAAGAAACGTAGTTTATTCCAAGCAGGTACCAGAGTTAGCGCTTTCACCTTTCGGTTTCTTCAGACTCAATAAAAGGTACAAAGTTGCTGAATCTTAAATACCATTAAAGGCGGGAAACATTGATTAATCAAAGCACATTAACAAGCAATATACAATTTAAAGAAATACATTGAAAAAAGAAACAATGCCCTATAGCTGATACATCATAAACATATACATAATGCAAATAAACAACAAGTATATATACACATATATATATAATATATAAATATACATAGAAAAATGTAGAGAACATCCCAGTGCATTCATATGAAATATATGATAAAAATATATAATATATAATATAAAATAATAAAATAATTAATAAGCTATGGGACAACACATATACTTAGCACAAAATATATAGTGTAGGGACCTAAAATCCTATAAAACTAAGCTATGTAATTCTCAATTTCCTCATCTTCAAAAAAGGTTTCAAAGATAACTTAGCATTTAGGCCAGGACACACATCTGACCTGAGCTTCATAATCCAAATATTCTCTCTATTTTCAGTGTGTGTCCTAATGTCACCTCCACGACTGGTAACATTAATGGCCTCTATGATCCTAAAACTAAATGTGTGAGTATCATCTGTATCTAACACATGTTTGGCCAATGCATTGGTTTTATTCCTAATTCTAATTTTATAAGGTGTTCTCGTATCCTGTCCCTTAAACATCTGTTCGTTTTGCCAATATAAAATGACGAACAGGTGTTACACGTAGCTAAATAGACAAGATCTCTAGACATACAATTCCCTTTGGCCTTAAATAAATGGGGAGTTGAAGTAGCAGGATGTACAAAAACTTGATCACCACAAATAAAGTCACAAAAATTACATTTACCACACTTCCTGGTTCCATATGAAGGCACTAGAGTATCATTGATACTAGTGCGTCTATCGCAGAGTAGTCTCTTGAGATTTTTCTTAGTTTTGTATCTGAATCGTGGAGAATCTCCAATGATATCTTTAATGTGTGAATCTACCATCAAGATATCCCAATGTTTCCTCACTACATCCTTAATGTCTCCGATGTCTTTGGTATAAAACACCGAAAATGCTGGAGAGCTATACATAGATGTAGCAATGGTGGGAGGTGTGCCAGAGGATGCACCATTCAAATGAATGTCAGAAAAATATGGAGCAGCTACTCCAGACCTTAACTCAAGAATGCCATTCATACCCTTCATAATATCACCAGTATGGTACCCCCGCATGGCTAACCTATCATCCAGATCAGACAGATCATGGTAAAAACCAAGATCTGTCGGGTTATATCTGGAAATCCTCATACTCTGTCCTCTGACTATATTATTAAAAATAAATCCAGGGTGCATGCTATGTTGATGTAAAATAGAGTTTTTGTGACAAGACTTTCTATAAACCCCAGTATTAATGGACCCATTGGTTAACCGCTCAACAAAAACATCTAAGAAAGGTATCCTAAGTAAGAAGTCTCATGACTAAGGTGGAGATAGTCAGTACAAGTATTCAAGTAAAGTATGTAGTGAGGAAACATTGGGATATCTTGATGGTAGATTCACACATTAAAGACATCATTGGAGATTCTCCACGATTCAGATACAAAAATAAGAAAAATCTCAAGAGACTACTCTGCGATAGACGCACTAGTATCAATGATACTCTAGTGCCTTCATATGGAACCAGGAAGTGTGGTAAATGTAATTTTTGTGACTTTATTTGTGGTGATCAAGTTTTTGTACATCCTGCTACTTCAACTCCCCATTTATTTAAGGCCAAAGGGAATTGTATGTCTAGAGATCTTGTCTATTTAGCTACGTGTAACACCTGTTCGTCATTTTATATTGGCAAAACGAACAGATGTTTAAGGGACAGGATACGAGAACACCTTTATAACATTAGAATTAGGAATAAAACCAATGCATTGGCCAAACATGTGTTAGATACAGATGATACTCACACATTTAGTTTTAGGATCATAGAGGCCATTAATGTTACCAGTCGTGGAGGTGACATTAGGAAACACACTGAGAATAGAGAGAATATTTGGATTATGAAGCTCAGGTCAGATGTGTGTCCTGGCCTAAATGCTAAGTTATCTTTGAAACCTTTTTTGAAGATGAGGAAATTGAGAATTACATAGCTTAGTTTTATAGGATTTTAGGTCCCTACACTATATATTTTGTGCTAAGTATATGTGTTGTCCCATAGCTTATTAATTATTTTATTATTTTATATTATATATTTTTATCATATATTTCATATGAATGCACTGGGATGTTCTCTACATTTTTCTATGTATATTTATATATTATATATGTGTGTTTATATACTTGTTGTTCATTTGCATTATGTATATGTTCATAATGTATTAGTTATAGGGCATTCTCTTTTTTGAATGTGTTTCTTTAAATGGTATATTGCTTGTTAATGTGCTTTAATTAATCAATGTTTCCCGCCTTGAATGGTATTTAAGATTCAGTAATTTTGTACCTTTTATTGAGTCTGAAGAAACCGAAAGGTGAAAGCGCTAACTCTGGTACCTGCTTGGAATAAACTACAGTTTTTTTACCTTTATTGGATTTGTCTATTGTTCATGAGACTGGACTTTTGATATCTTGTTTTTGGATTGATGCCATTTGGTCCTTTCATCTGTGAGCTGTGTTTTGCCCTAATCTGTTTTATTTTATTATATTTCGTTATTGCTGCTTGGTTTGGGTGTTCACCCTGTTTCATATATTTTCTTATTTAAAAGTTAATAATTGCATTACTCATGGAAAGCAAATATCTCATAAAGATTGTATTTTCTTCCCTTAAGTTGAATGACTTTGAGGGTGCACATTGACGTAGATAACAATGGTTGTATCAAACCTGCTCCTTTGTTTAGAAGAGTGTACAGCAGAGTTATCCATCACTAATTAAGTGACTGATTTGGGGAATTACAGTCCTAACACACTTTACTTTTACTATTACTTCTTTTTCTTTCGGCTGTTCCCATTAGGGGTCGCCACAGCTGAATGTTCTTCGTGTTTTACTGTTACAGTCATCACATTTGGGTTATCTGCTTGCAGTAGCCCTCAGTCGGCCTGATTAACAAAGTCTTGAGTCCTGCGTCGGTTGCTCTCTCTTCTTTGTGACGTCAAGTAGTCAGGGATATAAAACATGCAGCCAACACCATTACGTCAGTCTATCTTGCCGTGCGGTGCCCGAAGCAGAAGCAGTTCGCAAGTGCCGGTCGGCCGACTCCTGAAATTTTCATTTTCGAGTTTCAGAACCGAAGTCTTCAACTAAAAGCTAAGTACCCTGTTGGGGAAACTTTTTCTTGCTCTAAACTGATGTCAGTAAAAGTAAATAATTGCATTTCTTGTAGAAAGCAAATACCTCATAAAGATTTTAATTTGTAATGTATTCCTTGCCTAGGCCCTGACCACGAGTACCTTGCTGTCGGTTTTGTGCCTTATTTAAACAATGAACTGTCGTATGTATATTTTCGCTTCTAAATATTTTGGTGCTCGGTTCAGTTATCCAGATATATCTTCTGTAAGCCATCCGACTACTGACATTCTGAAAAAAACGCAAAGATAAAGACAGAGACAGGCCGCCTACGTCCAAAGCTGCCGACGATGCTTCTAAGCCAGTCGCCATTTCGTAGGTACTCGGTGAGGCACTTTCGCAGCCCCTGATACCCGCTACTTCAGATTCGCAGGCCTCTAATGAGACCCATTTGGAGTCCAGTATGCCGCGAGATGCTTCGACTGTGGAACCTGCAGATGTCTCTACCTTGGATGGGTCCAGAGCCGCTGTGCAGGCACTGGCTTCTGAGGACGTATTCAGGCCTACTGGCTTGCATATCAAATCGACACCATCTTCTTCTTCAAGGCCTAAATCTCGAACCATGCCTAGAAAACAGATGCCCAGACCGCATGGTCAGGCCTCTGTGCCTAAAAAACATATACGAATGGCTGAAGACCTTATTACTTTAATCAGGGGAAGCCAACTTTCCCCCTCTAAGAGACCTACGACTGAGTTTGCTTATGATACTTCTGACCAGGATTCTGAAATTTCTGTTTCCTCTGATGACCAAGATTTACCCTTATCTACCTATGAGGATTCTGATGCTGAGGACTCCATTCCCTCTGCTCCCCCCCCCCAGAGGATTTCTCTTTTGGTGAAACCTTGCATACTCTTAGGGAGCATTTTCGTTGGGAAAGTCAGAATTTCTCTGATTCTAAAAAGAGGCTTAGGGATTTCTTACTCCTGCCCCAGCACAGGCCTTTATCTATCCCTCCTGTACTAGACTTTGTTGATGATGCCTTTTTCGGAATCTAGCTTGGCCCCTGACTCTTTACCTCCTGCTCCCAGAAAACCTGATAGATATTACAGGATTCCTGACTCTCTCACAAGTTCCTTTTCAAAAATCCTACTGCGGATCCTGAGACCATTTCACAGGGACCCAAGGGCATTAAAGCTACTACTGCCAGAAATACTACCCCCTCTGATAGAGACTCAAGGGTACTGGATAGATGGGGTAAGAAAGTATACACTTATGCAACCTTGGCCATCAGGGCCTTAAACTGCCAGTTTCATATGTTAAAGTATGAGCAGCATATTATTGGATTGCTTAAACAGAAAATGATGTTGATTCCTGATTGTGCTGAAAATAAGGATTTACAGGATTTAATGCATTCTGCAGAACAGGTTGGAAAAACATACTTTGCAATGCGGTTTTGATTCACTAGAGGCATCTTGCAGGGCTGCTGTCACTGGGTCTTTACTTAGAAGGCATGCTTGACTAAAGGAGCAATCCTTGCCAGATCATGTTAAAACTAAATTACTGGATGCTCCCTTAAATCAGGACTGCCGGTTTGTCAACAAGGCAGAAGAAGTTCTTAAAAAGATGGAGGAAAAAAAGCTAAATCTATGCAAACTGTTAAAAGATTTCTTACAAGTACGACCTCCAAGATTTAGTAGGCATTGGCCCTCTTAAGAATTGGTCCTTTCCTGCCTCTTCCAGACCTTCTCAGTCCAAACCTAGATCCAGCAGAACACCCAGGCTTCAGTCCCAGGGTACGCAGAGGACTAAGCAGTGGGGGCCCCCACTTCCAAATCTGGGAGTAGTAAAACTCCCCCCTATGGTAAACTGTCTCAATGACTTAACTTTAAAACTTCCAAGCACTTCTCAACTGACTGCCCCTTTGGGGGGGAAAGATTGCTCTACATGCAAAAAACTGGGAACTCATTACCCCAGACAAATGGGTTTTAAATATAGTTTCCTAAGGATACAGATTTCACTTCCACACGTTACCAACCCCAAACGGTTGGCCAGATCTACCTCTAAATCAGTGGGCAGAGGCTCAAAAGCAAGTACTCTCTTTTTTAAGCATAAAGGCTATTCAGACTGTACCATAAGAGGGAAAGGGACAAGGTTTCTATTCAAGACTTTTCCTGGTACCCAGAAAAGAGAGTTCATGGCGTCCTATCCTGGACCTGTCTACTTTAAACACATTTTTGGTGATTCCAAAATTCAAGATGCTAACTCTTCACCAGTTGCTTCCTATGCTAGGCAAAGATGCCTGGTTGGCAGCACTCGATTTAAAGGAAGCATACCTGCACATCCCAATCGGGGAATCTTGCAGAAGATACCTATGCTTCAAAGCAGACTACATGCACTGTCAGTTCTCTGCACTGCCCTTTGGCTTATCTATTGCGCCCAGGGTATTCACAAAGTACCTAGCTCCAGTCATTGCATTTTGCAGGCAAAGAAATATTCAGATATACCCATACCTGGACGATTGTCTAATTCAGGCAGAAAGCCAGGACATACTTTTGAATCATGTGGCTTTTGTACAAAGGGTGCTAACTTGTCTGGGGTACACCATAAATGAAAAGAAATCACACCTGATACCCTGTCAACAAATTACATTCCTGGGAGCAGGCTTGAATACAACTTCCCAGATGGCTTTCCTCACGCCAGAGAAACAAATTCATTTGACAACCTACTTCAAACTAGTGGGCACAAAAACCCTGCTATCTGCAAGGCAAATACTGCAAGCATTGGGGTTCATGGCCTCCTGCATTCTTCTAATTCCATATGCAAGAGTGCATATGAGGAAACTACAATGGTATCTAAAAAGCCTATGGTGTCAACATTCTCAGGATCTAGAAGCAATGATTCCTATCATACTTTGCCTACGGTTAGAGTTCCTTTGGTGGGCAGAGGCCTGCCACCACAACAAGGGACTACCATTCACTCTACCCCCTGTCGCCCAAACCCTTACAACAGACACATCAGACTATGCATGGGGGGCTCACCTGGCAGGGAAATGCATTCAGGACAAATGGAACCCAAGTCAAATGCACCTGCATATCAATCAGAAAGAAATGTTAGCTGTACAGAATGCTCTGACAGCCTTCAAGGACCACATTCTTCCAGGACAATTAATGGTAAAGACGGACAGCACCACTGTTATGTGGTACATAAACAAGCAGGGGAGTACCCATTCTTACCCCATCTGCAGACTAGCCATGGCACTGTGGAACACAGCCTTCAGCTACCAAGTGCATCTACAAGCTCAGTTCCTGCCAGGAAAACTAAATACACTGGCAGACGGACCAAGCAGAAACCTCATGGACCCACACGACTGGAAACTGGAACCAAAGGCTTTCAACATGTTGACAAATGGGGGAGCCCAGATATAGATCTGTTTGCCTCCCCACAGAACTACCAATTACACAAATTTGCACAAGGACTCCCCACAAACAAGCTTGGAAAGTGGATGATCTGTCCTTCAGCTGGAAAAAAACAGTTTATGCCTTTCCTCCTTTGCCTCTCCTCTCCAAAGTACTGCTAAAGATCAAGCAGGACGAACCAAGGGCGATATTTATTTCACCAGACTGATCACGCCAACACTGGTACCCCCTCTTGTGCAGTGTGTCACTGTTGGCCCCATGGCCCCTGCCTCAGACCCCTACCCTGTTGTCTCAGCAGGAGAACCAGGTTCTGCACCCTCAGCTTCAAACCCCTGAACCTAGCAGCCTGGCTAATTACCCAATCTCTCCTTTACCATCCCTCAGTAAACCAGTGATGGATATCATTTTTGAGGCAAGGAGGCCCAGTACTAGAAAATATTTTGCTGAAAAATGGAAAAGATTCTGTGCCTGGAACCAATCTCAAGGGATGAGCACAGCAGCACCCAACTTACCTCAGATTCTACAATACTTAATTGAGATGCTTCACAAGGGCCTTTCTTTTTCCTCCAAATTCACGCCTCAGCCATTTCAGCTCATTATAACACAGAACCTCCCCTCTTCTCTCATCCACTGTTCAAGCAGTTCCTCAGAGGGGCCAAAAATTTAAGACCACCTAGGAGAGCCCCAACTCCAGCCTGGGACCTTAACTTTGTATTTGAGAAACTCACACTTTCTCCTTCCGAGCCAGCTGCTAGTGCAGATTTAAAATTCCTTTCTTGGAAGACAGCCTTCCTTTCAGCAATCACTTCAGCAAGAAGGGTATCCGAATTACAGGCCCTTATGGCAGTGGAGCCTTTCATCATCTTTCATGCAGACAGGGTGTGCCTCAGAATCAGTCCCTCCTTCATGCCCAAGGTGGTATCCAGTGTGGCTCTTAATCAGTCCATTCATTTGCCAGCCTTCTTTCCTAATCCACAGAACAAAGGGGAACGGATACTGCACTCCTTAGATGTGCACAGACAACTTAGATTTTACTTGGACAGGACTAAACCTCAAAGGAAATCTGAACAACTCCTGGTGGCATTTGCTGCAGTGGCAGAGGGGAAGGCTATTTCAAAGCAAACCATTTCTAAATGGATAGGCCATTGCATTTATTTCTGCTATAAGCACCATGGAAAACCTATCCCACAAGGGATCAGACCCCATTCATCCAGGGCTGCATCTACCTCTACAGCCTTTCTCAGAGGTGTACCTACCAAGGGGCATCCTAGAACCTGCTACCTGGAGTTCTGTACATACTTTCACCAAGCATTACCATTTGCCAATTTTCTCTAAATCCAGGGCTGGCTTTGCCACTGCAGTCTTGCAGGGCCTTATAGCTGGTCCTAATGCTATATAAATTCCTCCTCCCATCCTTAGCTTTGGGAATCTACCAAAAATGTGATGACTGGAACAGTGAAACACTAAGAACATAGTACAGTTGTGTACACTTGCCATAAATGTAGATGTTCAAGTGGATTCACTTTTGCAGTCCTGGTTACCCTCCCTCCAGCCCCCTTGACTTTTTTTGGCTATACCTCTACTCTCTTTTACTATGCTTAAAAGCTTTTTGGTGTATTTACTTTTTTATTGGAGGTATAACCTTGTATATATATTTTATTGCTTCCCATTAAAGGGGCACATGACATCTGGGGCAAGAAAAACTGATGTGATGGCGTCTGCTGCATGTTTTATACCCCTGACTACCTGACGTCACGGAAGAAGAGACAGCAGCCGACGCAGGACCCAAGACTTTGTTAATCAGGCCGACTGAGGGCTACTGCAAGCAGATAACCCAA
This sequence comes from Protopterus annectens, assembly GCF_019279795.1. Taxonomy (NCBI): domain Eukaryota; kingdom Metazoa; phylum Chordata; order Ceratodontiformes; family Protopteridae; genus Protopterus; species Protopterus annectens. The sequence continues at coordinate 392,923,889 of NC_056747.1, forward strand.
ATGTGATGACTGCAACAGTGAATACACTCGGACATCTACATTTATGGTAAGTGTACACAACTGTACTTTCCATTTCTTCCTGTCCTCTGCATCTTGCTCTGTTCCACCAACCACACCTGCATGTCCTCTCTCACCACATCCATAAACCTTATCTTAGGCCTTCCTCTTTTTCTCTTACCTGGCAGCTTCATCCTTGGCATCCTTTTCCCAATATAGCCAGCATCCCTGCTCAGCACATGTCCAAACCAACGCAGTCTCACCTCTCTGGCTTTGTCTCCAAACCGTCCAACCTGGGCTGATCCTCTAATATACTTATTCCTAATCCTGTCTACCCTTGTCACACCCAGTGCAAATCTTATCATCTTTAACTCTGCCACATCCAGCTCTGACTCCTGCCTTTTTGTCAGTGCCACTGTCTCCAACCCATGTAACATAGCTGGTCTCACTATGCTCTTGTTGACCTTCCTTTTCACTTTACTGTTAAGGTTATTTTTATAGTAGTTGGAAATAGACTGGTTTAAATGTTTGATGTCATCCGCACATAAAACATGCGATGCATGAGAGTGACTTTCTCTTCTAAATGTAAGGATTTGTGACTTGCTATGGATTTTTTTAAATGGGGGAGTGGTAGGATGGATAGCATGCTAAGCCATATTCTACTTTTAACCTAATCTAGTGAAATAAAAAGCCACTTTGTTTTGTTCGGGTGGGGCTTTGATTGACCAGACTGATTTAGAGGGTAGGTCTCCAGCTGAGTCAGGGATGCTCATTTGATACCAGCCAACTGAAGGAGCAGTTCATGGATCATATAAATGTAATGTACTTTTAGTTTTAGCAGCCTTAGAGTTTAACTGGGGGAGGGTGTTCTATATTTATTTGGTTTTGGGAAGCTTTGCCTGGGTAGTAAAAAAGTTTGAATTGACATTTTTGATTTGGATGGCTTTGATCAAGTGAGCATTGCTACATCAGTTGTTGAGGAACTGTATCCTACTAGTCTCACTACCTACATGACGTTCACAAGTGAGAAATAAACTAGTGATGTAATCGTAGAGAAGTAAATGCATTTTGTTAGTTTAGTCTCACTACATATGTTTCTTTTTATAGCCTGTACAAAGGACAAAAACTTTTCAGTCAGACAAAGAAAATGGGTGCACTTTCAAAGGACACAGGTAAAGTAAAATTCTGACTTTGTGTCTCAGTTCTGTAGTTGTATGCAAAACTTGTACAGTCTGTTGAGTTGTACGAACTACAGGAAGAAAGACTTAGCAGTATTTGTATTAGAAGGTGACAATGATGAACTCAAGAGCCTTTTCCCATATTGTACAGATTTGAAGAACCTAGGACATGCTTTTATTAGCTTACTGTTCTTGCTATTGTGTATTTTTTTATATTTTGTTCCGTTTTCATCACTGAATATATGTTTGTGCATTTGAGAAGTAATTGATCTTCAAGTGTGATTCTGGTTCTTTTAGGAACTGGAATTTTTTTATTTATGTAACAGTCCTTATTTAATATTAAAGTGTTAATTGGGTAAAACAAGAATTTAACATGTAAATAAAGAAAAAAAAGTCTTGTATGTATGCTCAGAGTAGCATTAGGTGTTGAAATAGAAGGAATGCTGCTGTAGTATCCTTTCTTATGCTTAGAAAATAGACTCAGCAGCAGGTGTCTGTTCATCCAAACTGACTTCCAGAGTTTTGGATATCCCTAAAGCATTATCAGTCTCCTGGTCACATTAAAGACATCAGTACAACACGTAGTAGAAAATGGAGAGTAGCCTGTTTTTTTTTTTTTTTTTGTGTGTGAAAACAGTGTCCTTAAGCATGCCTGCCAGGAGAAAGTAATATTGGCAGGGTTAGCTGAGAGAGTGAGGCTCCAGGAAAAGGAAGATGTTCATCGTGTTTCACTGTTGCAGTCATTACTCTTGGTTTATCCTGCTGGCAGGCTACCCGCAGTCTGCCTGAATTCCCAAGTCCTGGTCTGGCGTGTGTTGCTGTCGCCTCATCCCTGACGTCAGTGCGCCAGGGGTATAAAAGATGCAGCCGACGCCATTTTCTTCAGTCTTTCTTGCCGCGCGGTGCCCGAAGCAAAAGCAGTTCGCAAGTACCGGTCGGCCGACTCCTGAGATTTTCAAATCAGAATTTCAGAACCGAAATCTTCATTAAAGCTAAGTACCCCGTTGGGGAAACTTTTTTCTTGCTCCAGACCGATGTCAGAAAAAGTTAACAATTGCATTTCATGTGGGAAGCAAATACCTCAAGGATTTTCACTCTTACTGTATTCCTTGCCTAGGCCCTGACCACAATGTTGCTAGCTGTCAGTTTTGTGCTAGATTTAACCAACGCACTATTAAGAGTCAGTTTGATTTTGCATTTCATTACTTTGGCCGAAGATTTAATTATATAATGCCATTGGAACAGCCGACGACCGGAGTTTAGAAAAAACGCAAGGACAAGGAAAAGGATAGGCAGCCGAGGTCCAAAACCGACAACGAGACCTCTAGGCCAGTCACCAGTTCGCCGGTTCTCAGTGTGGCACTTTCTCAGCCCCTGGCGCCCGCTACCTCAGAGCCACAGGCTGCTTCCGACTCCCACGTGGAGCCGACTGGGTCTCTGGATACTCAAGGTATTGGATACTCGGAAATCATTCCCCTCAGATGGGTCCAGAGCTGCTGAGCAGGCATCTACTTCTGAGGATGTCTTCAGACTTACACACCTATATGTTAAACCATCTTCAGCTTCAAAGACAAAGACTAAAGCAGCTCTTAAGACAAAGAAACAAGTACAGCATCCTCCTACTCAGACTTCCATGCCTAAAAAACAGATGCTTAAAATGGCCGAAGACCTAATTACTTGATCAGGGGTTCCCATCCCCCTCCTGATAAGAGGCCTAGGGAAGAGACAGAATATGATTCTTCTGATCAGGTTTCAATTTCCTCTGATTCCTCTTCTGAACAGGATTATTCTTTTCCTCCCTATGAGGATTCTGATGCTGAAGAATCCATTCCTTCAGCCTCTCCTCCTGAGGATTATTCTTTTGGGGAAACTGCATACCATGAGGGAGCATTTCCACTGGGAGAGCCAAGATTACTCCGAATCTAAGAAAAGGCTCAGAGATTTTCTGCTATTACCTCAGCACAGATCCCTTGCTATTCCACCTGTTCTAGACATTGCGGATGATGTATTTTCAGAGTCCGGCCTGTCCCCTGACTCTCTACCTCCTGCACTTGCTAAGCCTGACAGATACTACAGGGTCCCAGATTCTCATAAATTCCTATATAAAAACCACGCTGCTGACCCACAAACTATATATATCTCAGGGTCCCGAAGAGGTCAAAGCTTCCACTGCAAAAAACCCTGTCCCCTCTAATAGGGATTCTAGGGCACTGGACAGATGGGGGAAAAAAGTTTACATTTCTGCTACCTTGGCTGTAAGGGCTTTAAATTGTCAGTTTCATATGCTTAAATGTCAGCAATACTTACTGTCACAAGCAAACAGAAAATGATGACAAATTCTGAATGTTCAGAAAACAAGGAAATGCAGGATTTATTGCATGCAACTGAACAAGTGGGAAAGCATACTTTGCAATGTGGTTATGATTCACTGGAGGCCTCTTGCAGGGCCGCTGTTACAGGTTCTGTTATTAGAAGGCATGCTTGGTTAAAGGAACAGAATCTACCCAATCATGTTAAAGCAAAATTATTAGATGCTCAATTACAGCATGATACTTTGGTGCTAAAGCAGAAGAGGTCTTGAAGAAAATGGAGGATAAAGCGAAATCCATGCAGACAGTTAAGGATTTTTTACAGGTACAGCCACCCAGATTTAGCAGGAACTGGCCTTCCAAAAATTGGTCCTTTCCAGTGTCAGACAGGCCACAAAGGGGCAGATACAGACGTCCCAGAGGCAGATCTCAACCCCAAGGCTCATACAAGCCTAAATAATGGAGTGCTCCTACCTCCAGAAGCGGAGAAGACAAATCACAACCTTACAGGAAACAGTCCCAATGACGTTCCTCTGCCAGATCCCATCACTTTTCTTTTGGGAAACCCCTTACGGGGAAAACTAGCACTTTTTTCACCAAATTAGCAAATGATTACCCCAGACAAATGGGTCTTGAACAGAGTGTCCCAGGGCTACAGATTCCATTTTCACACCCTACCAAGGGCAAAAGGTATGCCAGACCTGCCACACAATCAGTGGGCAGAGGCACAAAAGCAAATTACAGCCCTCATGGACATGAGGGCCATTCAACAAGTACCAGAACAAGAGCAGGGGCAAGGTTTTTACTCGAGACTTTTGGCATACCTGCATGTCCCAATCAGACAATCTTGCAGAAGATACCTTAGATTCATAGCTGGCTCAATGCACTACCAATTCTCTGCACTGCCCTTTGGCTGATCTACTGCGCCCAAGGTCTTCACAAAATGCCTGGCACCAGTAATTGCGTTTTGCAGACAAAGAGGAATTCAAATATATCCCTACTTGGACGACTGCCTTATTCAAGCAGAGAACAAAGAAATTTTTCTAAAGCATCTAGTGTTTGTAAAAAGATTACTAATTTGTCTAGGGTACACAGTAAACAAAAAGAAATCAAAACTAGTACCCTCTCAAGAGATCACATTTCTGGGTGCAAGCTGAAATACAACTGCCCAGATGGCTTATCTCTCGCCAGACAAACAAAGGCAACTGATTTCTTACTTCAAAAAGTTGGCAACAAAGACCCAGTTATCTGCAAGGAAAATCCTGTCGGCCTTGAGCTTCATGGCATCCTGCATTCTACTAATCTAATTCCATATGCCAGACTGCATATGAGGAAACTACAATGGTATCTAAAAAGTGTTTCGACTCAGCATTGCCACAGCCTGGAAACAGTAATTACCCTTATTCCCTGCCTGCAACAGGAGTTTTGATGGTGGGCACAGGCCTGTCACCACAACAGGGGTCTTCCATTCACTTTACCCACAGCCAGACAGACACTGACAACGGATGCATCAGATTATGCCTGGGGGGCCCATATGGCAGGAAAATGTATTAAGGGCACATGGCCTGCAAGCCAGATTCATCTTCATATCAATCAAAAAGAGATGCTAGCTGTTCAGAATGCCCTGACAGCTTTCAAGGATCTACTTCATCCAGGACAGCTACTGATAAAGACGGACAATACTACGGTCATGTGTTACATAAACAAGCAGGGAGGCACACATTCCTACCCGCTCTGCAGACAAACAATGACCTTGTGGGACACAGCATTGACTTATCAAGTTCACCTGCAAGCACAATTCCTGCCAGGAAAACAAATACTCTGGCAGACGAACTAAGCAGAAACCTCATGGATCCCCACGAGTGGAAACTGGATCCACAAGTCTTCGACATAACAAGGAAATGGGGATGCCCAGACATAGATCTATTTGCCTCCCCTCACAACTGCCAATTAGAGATTTTGCACAAGGATTTATCACAAGCAAGCATGGAGAGTGGATGCCCTATCCTTCAGCTGGAAAAACCTAACAGTATATGCCTTTCTTCCACTGCCTCTTCTTTCCAAGGTACTCCTAAAGGTCAGACAAGAGAAGCCAAAAATGATACTGATTGCACCAGACTGGCCATGCCAGCACTGGTACCCAGTCCTAAAGAGCTTGTCTCAAGGTCCAGCATGGATATTGCCTCAAACTTCCCACTTGCTGACCCAACAAAACAATTGGATCCTGCACAGTCAACACAGGACCTTAAATCTGGCAGCATGGCAGATAATGTAATCATTCAGAACACTCCTCTTTCAAAAGCTGTTATGGATGTTATCTTGGAGGCCAGGAGGCCCAGTACTAGAAAATCTTATGCAGAAAAGTGGAAGAGATTCTGTGCTTGGAACCAGGAACAAGGCATTGACACGTATGTACCAAATATTCCTCAGATTTTACAATACCTAACTGAGATGCTGGACAAAGGCCTTTCCTTTTCATCAATTAAGATTCATGCCTCCGCCATTTCAGCCCATTACAATACGGAACCACCTATCTTTTCTCATCCTTTAATAAGGCAGTACCTCAGAGGGGCCAAAAACATCAGGCCTCCAAGGAGAGCACCAGTTCCGGCATGGGACCTCAATTATGTCTTGGAAAAACTCACACTGCCTCCCTTTGAGCCAGCCTCAACAGCTGATATAAAATTCTTATCCTGGAAAACAGCTCTGCTCCTAGCAATAACCTCTGCAAGACGAGTCTCTGAGTTTCAAGCACTCATGGCTGTGGAACCTTTTATCATTTTTCATCCAGATAGGGTTTTCTGAGGACAAACCCAACATTTATGCCTAAGGTGATGTCCAGTGTGGCCCTCAACCAAACCATTCACTTGCCTACCTTTTATCCAAACCCACAGAACAAGGGTGAGAAAATTCTGCATTCTTTGGACATATACAGGCAGCTACGCTTCTACTTGGACAGAACTAAAGCTTTCAGAAAGACTGAGCAACTTTTAGTGTCATGCTGCAGGATCACAAGGAAAGGCTATCTCAAAACAGACCATTTCTAAATGGATTGGTCATTGCATCAGTTTCTGCTATTCTCAGCATGGCAAATCAGTGCCTAAGGGCATTAGGCCTCATTCTACCAGAGCAGCAGCCACTTCAGCAGCCTTCCTCAGAGGAGTACCAACCAATGACATCTTAGAGGCTGCAACTTGGAGTTCAGTGCACACTTTTACAAAGAACTATCAATTACCTCTTTACTCTAAATCCAGAGCAGGCTTTGCCACTGCAGTGCTGCAGGGCCTCATAACCTCTCCTAATCCTATTTAGCTCAGCCACCCATCCTCAGCTTTGAGATTCAACCCAAGAGTAATGACTGCAACAGTGAAACACGAACATAGTACAGTTGTGTGCCTATCATAAATGTAGATGTTCGAGTGTATTCACTGTTGCAGTCCAGGTTACCCTCCCTCCATCCCCCTTTCTTTTGCTGGGGTTTATCTGTACTTCTCTATTCTCTACAACCTATGTGGTGTATTTGCTTATAGATGAAGGAAATGTTTCTTTACTGCATGTATGTTTATTTGCATAATATATTTAGCCTACCCTTTTGGGGGCACCTGACATCTGGGGCAAGAAAAACTGAAGAAAATGGCGTAGGCTGCATCCTTTATACCCCTGGCGCACTGACATCAGGGAAGAGGCGACAGCAACCGATGCCGGACCAGGACTTTGGAATTCAGGTCGACTGCGGGTAGCCTGCCAGCAGGATAACCCAAGAGCAATGACTGCAACAGTGAATACACTTGAACATCTACTTTTATGGTAGGTACACAACTGTACTGTTCTGTTCCTGACATGTACTGTTGTCCTGTGAATTCAGTAGGTGCATAGAGAACATATTTGGGAGCAATGGGAAGGTGGGCATACTGCAATATAGTCTAGGTCATTAATGAAGAACTCTGCAAAGCTTCAGGACTTTGAGACCAAGTCTGCTGTGTAGATGTTATGTCACGTTCTGCTATCCAGACTGAGAATCTGCTCAGTTTTGCCATATAACATTTTCTGCTTGTAAGTTCTCAAAAAGCCTTGTAGATTACACAACACTAAACTGGGAAATCTATCCCAGCATTCTGTCCTCTGGACTGCTGGTCCCCGGCTGTTTAGATATGGCTGGACCAGATTTTTCCTTTGCTAGTTAGTAACATACAGGCTTTTGGTAAATGTAGGTGTTACTCCTTGGTTTATTGTACAATTAGGAGGACAAGGGATATGCTTTGCATAGATGATTTTTGTAGCAATATCCACTACTTATGAGGGGTTACTTGCAGGTGGACACTTGCTCAATTGGCCTGACTCTGAGCTCTGCAGTTGTTCCAGCACAGTCCATCTTCTCACTGTTACACGGGGAGACACAATTCTTGCATAAAAGCTGCAGTCAGCTTTTACCGTCTTTAGTTCCTTTTTGCCACAGACTTATGCTGTCTCTGTGAAAAGTTTGGTTTGCTGTCACTTGATCCAGTTCCAGCCTCAGAATTCCAGGTAACAGATTCCTTTGAAAAGGTATGTACTACTTTAGGAATGCCTTTTTGTCAATTTGTAATAATAATATTGCTGAGTACCACTTTAGAGAAAACACTGCGGTGGTGGTGCTGCGGTAGCGTTGTCGCCTCACAGTAAGACGTTGTCCTGTTCGATTCTCAGCTAGAGCGTCTTCTGTGTGGAGACGTGCGTGAATGGGAGTACCTTCGTTGAAGGTTGTGCGTCGAGGCCGGCAACTCTGCACGTAAAAATCTTCTGCCAATCATTAGCTGACCGGAGTTCCGCTGTGGCGACCCCTAACCGGGAAAAAGCCGAAAAGACACAAACCACTTTAGAGAAAACGTTTCATTGTCAGTCTGTAATATTATTTATTTTACTTGACACTCTTTGCTTCTGATGTCTTTCAATTTTCAGTCTTCCTTGATCGACCTATATTTTCATTTCCTAACGCCATGGTGAAGGTCCACTGGGAGTGGCCCATGAAGGTGGTTCGAGGTCTTTCAGCTTAAGTTTCACAATCATAACGGCCCACACCCGACAAGGTGGCAGGTAGCAGAATTCAGTAACTGTCTGTGATAACTGCACCCTCACTTCTGGAAGGAGCAGTCCTAAAAGTAGCCCTGTCCCTACCTAAGAACAGTAGATTACCATGTCTCCACCTGGGGAATTGCACTGCCCACTGCACCCCCAAATATAGACAACGCACTCCTCCTGGGATGGATAAGTGGGGCTACACTCCTTCACTCCCCCCCCCCCGGTTTCTCCGGTGCTGGGGCCTGTAGTTGAGTGCCAGTCTCTTAGGTCACATTCTAGGCTCCATCCTTTTATTGTGCTGAGCCAGACGATATTTTTTGCTGGTAACAGCTTTGTGAAAAAATGTTTCTTTTCTTGATGTGTGCCTCATACAGATCTGAAAAACCTTTGTAATTGTGGGTATTGGATCTGTATAAAGACTTGCATTTAAGAGTCTTTGCAGTTTTGGCAATTCCCGTCATACAGTAGACAGCTGGATTTTTGTGGGTTACACAAGGAAGACCCCCCCCCCCTCCAGATACAGAGGATTGCCTCTGTCTCTGCCTGGCTAGAATGACAAAAAAAGATGAATGCCCCAGTGTGCATATTGACATTAGTATGACCAGCCTTCCTTAAGTACAGGAGATTCTCACCCTAATAAACAGCCACAGAAAAGAGCACCACCAAAAGGAGCTTTGTTGAGGATGAGAGGTCCTTCAAAAAGGACTTTACTAAGGTGAAGATGGCGCCACCATCACCAAAGCAGGCTAGATGCCTTAACTAGAGGAGCAGTTCTCCAGCCCCAGGGACCAGTATCTATCTTGTCTGTGGCTCTCTGTCCAGCCTGTCCTGAAGCTGATATGTCAGTGACTCGTAGAATGTCCTCTTTGACCTTGTTCCAAGTGTTAGGATTTCTAGATGCGAAGGATCATAATTTCAAAAATCATTTGTAAGTATTAGGAGATAATAATCATTGTTGTCACCTTCATCTTTGTCTTTATTTTCATCATTGTGATTGGTGACTGGCACTGATGGGGTTTGTAGCCAACCTAAATGACCGATTGGCTGCTGCTGTCACCAGTACGTGATTGATGACTGGCACTTGGGTAAATGAGTGACAAGGACTACAGTCCTTGTCCATTCCTCTGCTCTAGATAGGTCTGACTGTTACCAGAAGGATAGTTGCTGAAGTCAGACCACTGATACCCAGCAGGTTAAATTAAAATAAAGTGCGCAAAAGTCTAACTCTGTAACCAATTCACTAAATGCAACTTGGCTTCCAAAGCATAATGTGGGGTATGCACTGCTGTCCTTAGTATGAACTTCCAATATTCAAACCTACTTAGACTACACACTGATCTCATAAAGAGCTGCATCTTTGGCCTGACCCCTACAGGCCCCATTCTCACCACTCTGTATGAAATACAACACCTTCTGGTGCTCCTTTGTCCATGGTAAAAACCCCTGGAAACAAAATATTTTGCTACATAACATGCTCATGCAGTTCTCAGGAAAGGCTCAGAGATTTCTTCAATTCCCCATAGCTTTTTTCTGGCATGGTGGTACAGCCTAGGTTTGACCAGGTACCACAAATTAACAGACATCTGTTGATTTAGCCAAATGTATATATAAAAATGTTTCACTGGTGGGTGGCTGGCTCAAACAGTGTTGCTAACTGCAAATAGAAACAATAACTTTATTAACATAGTGTTAAATAATAACCCTCTTCTCAGAAAAAAATACATATATAAATACATGAAAACCAAAGGGGCACAAATAAATAAAACTTTACTTAAAGGGGAAAAAATAAAATAAAATTGGTAAAAATCAAAGACTCCCCAGATAATATAAAATAACAGTTTACACTAATAGGAATATGAGCAGGAAAACGTGATCTACATCTAAGTGTATATCCTACGTATATCATAGTTGTCTCTTCCTAAGTAAATACAAGTCCTTTATTATCATGAGAAACAAAGCAGAATCCAAAGCAAACTTCATAAGTGTTTCATAAACAAAAGCTAAAGCTTATTACTTGTATACTTGGAACTGTTTTGTCTTAGACTAATCAGTTCATGTCACCACTCCAGTACATAAACCGAGGTTATTGGACTACTTCATTTCCTTTGTCTTCCACAAAAACAGGTGTAATTACATTACAACAGACTACATTAGCTTCTTTTTGCCCCACAGATGAACAAAGGACTAGCAGAAAAAATATCTGTTAATTATTTACGTATTAATAACTGCATCCTCTCAGTTATGGCCATTTGCTTCTGTGAAACACACTTTAATTGAATTTTATGATCCTTGGCCTTCCTGGTTTAAAACCCTTTTGTCTGACTTAAATATATGGAAGCAGTTAAGTCCTCTCTTGAGAAGCTGCAACAAGCTATATTTTATATTTCAAGTATCAGTTTCTGGCATTTTTTCCCCTTACATCTGCTTTTACATTTGGACAAAGGTCACAACGTTGCACATACATTGCAGAGTTAAAGAAGTTAAAATATGTCAATATAAAAGGAAAAAGTACATTAATTCGGTTTTCTTTTGCCTGGCACCCCTTAGTAAGACAGTCGTCATTGTTATTTTATTTCTTCTGTGTAGTTCTAAGTGAGTATATTTCTTTTTGTTCAAATTTACTAGGCATTTTATACTTGCTTATGGTAAAATAAATGCTGACCAAATAACTAGTTATGCATCTGGTTCACTACTGTGTATTTATATAATTTGTTCTTCTATGTTAGTTGTCCCCATTTGGCCCAGGTTTGGACCACAGGTGGTCCAGTGTTTTGGACCAGGTCATTTATCCTATTAAAGGAAATAAAGTTGTGCTAATGATGGCCAGAGATGCTGCCATCTGAATCAAGATTATTAATGTGGCTGTCAAGGACAGGTTTGTCTTCTGACACTAGTTCGCAAGAACAGGTCTTTTGATAAGGTGTTTGGTCACAGCTGCACTTTCAAGAGAATTCAGTCAGCCTAGTAGTATGCTCCATCCCACTTTTTAAGTTTGCTCAGATTAGGTACATCCACCATTTTAATGACTTCACAGGCTTCATGTACTTCTAGCATCTGGAATTCTGATGTCCCAACAAGTGTTGGTTGTGCAGAATTAAAAAAAAGGTTGTGAAGGTATTTTTTGTTGTGACCGTGTGACAGAATTTGCAGAATGCTGCCACTCAGCCTCCACGTCTGGTACCCAGCTATCCAAAAAAGAAGACATTTCCCTTGGACATAATTGGACTTTTAATTGGGAGGCTGGTTTGATTTGGAATATACCTCACAAATGTCCCCTGCCTCCAGTGTGATTCATATGATGAGGAAGCCCCCTCCTTTGAGTTTCCTCTAAAGGATTTATTATTTGTGGAGCTTGGTCTCAAGATGGAATGTTTTAAGCAGATGTCTGTTATGAAAAAGAGGAACCTGGGCCTGCTAGGCTTGAATGAGACATGTTTCACTGTTTTACCCACTCTGTATTAGGCATATGAGAATACCTGGAATGTGGTGTTCTACATAGAGCCGTGTTCCCAAGTAACAATCCAAGAAAAAAATGATGCCAGGCAGAAGCGGAACCAAAGGTGTAAAATAATTTATTCCAAAACTGAAGTCGAGCTCACAAGAAACAACCACACAATAACGTTTAGCGTACTTTCACTCTACTATTGCAGAGCTTCCTCAGAACAATAGGACAACATAATTACATAATTTTTATATAATCCACTAAAAGCATTGATCAATTAATTACAATTCCCTTAAAGGCGTATACTAAATTCTTGTATATGTCTCCATAATATTAAATCCAACTCAGATTCCAAAAATAAAATAATAATAAAATCTCATTGATTATAGCAAAAAATATATTGTAATAAATAAGGTTCGAACCCAAGTCCAACATAAAACCTTAAATTTTATTAAAATGGAGAAAAAATGTAAACTAATGTAAAACCACCCACTGGCCCGTACAATTCACAGTTTTGTCCTTCTCAACTTCAATACGCTGGCAATACTTATACAATCATTCAGCCCTGGTGATCTCCCGGCGTCTAATTTAAGCTGCCAACTCAATTCCCTAAATTTGACCCTATCTTCCCAATTACCACCCCTGGGGTCACTAACCACTTGTTCCAAAACCGCAAATTTAATAGACATATTTGGACACTTCAGGGAATGCTTATAGAAAGCATTAGATTCCTTCTTTTTAGAGATCTCGTATAGGTGCTCATAAGTCCTTTTCCTAAGAGTATGTGTAGTCTTGCCAATATAAAAACTTTGGCAACAATCACAAATCCCTATGTATACAACACCCCTGGTGCCACAATTATAATGCTTGGCAAGCCGGAAACTGATTCCTCTAGATGGAATACTAACTTCTTTGTGTGGTAGTATGAATTTGCACTGACTACACATACCACATCTGAACATACCGTTAACATCTTTGTTCGCCCCAACAGGTTGGTCACCTTTCCTCTCAGAGATCCTTAAAATTCATCCCTGTTTTCCTAATAAAAAGTGGTTGCAGAGGGATATACTACCTGGTCTCTTCATTAATCCTTAAAAGGGGCCAGTATTTTTTAATAATTTGTTCCACCAAATGTGATGTCCCTGAAAAGGTATGGATAAATGACTGTTTACAAAAAATCTCATTTCTAACCGGGTTTGTTAACTCGGTGACTAACCGACTCTTACCAAATAGTGGAAAATATTTTTCATCCCTTTGGGCAAGCACTTCAGTTGTTAAATTAGACAAAAGGGTTGCTGGATAATTTCTTTAAAAAGTGAGCAAATAAAATCCAATTCCTGAATAAATACAGCGTAGTTGCTGGTCATTCTGGATGCCCTAATAAACCCTTTGGCAATGCCCTTTTTCTGATGGTATGGATGTGCAAAGTCAAAGTGTAAGTAAGTGTTTGAAAAAGTAGATTTTCTAAACAATTTGGATTGAAAACAATGGATCTGAAGTAGGATATTCATTTGTCTGCAACCTGTGGGTTATGGATCCGATATCGGATCCGAACCGGCATGGTTTTCCAGCTATGGATCCAAGCTCTCAGCTCCTCCCCTCACCCATAATGCCCTGCTCTACCCTCATGACCTCAGATCTCGTTTGCCGCGCATGGTGACTGGATTGGTTTCTATAGCTCTCAGCTAAGTGCTAGTTTTACTAACTGTTAATATAGAATTTTGAAGTTTTTTATTCTTTTTTTGTGTGAAAGTGTGGTTTCCCCTTTGATATTTTACTTTAGAGTTAATCTAAGAATTTTTTTCCCTCCCCTCGCTGTTGGCGTAGTGTGTGTGTGTTGGGCCTGTGTGTGTATATTGTTTAGTTACTTTAGTTTAGTAACTTGTTTATAGATTGGGATGGCTGATCAGCCCAAATCTATATTTTCTAAATGCTCCGAGTGTGGCCATAAGCTTTCCCCAGCTGATGGCCACACTCGGTGTGTTAGATGCCTGGGGGTTGAACACCTCACATCTGGATGCTCCATTTGTGCAGGGTTCAACCCCAGGGCACTGAGGGAGCGGAGGTCCAAGCTTGTGTTGGCGGGCCTTTTACCGCCGGACTCGGCTCCGACCTCCGCTCCTTCGGGAGTAACCGTGCCGGTTCTCCCTCCGTGGCACCCCTCCTCCTCCTGGGACTCAACCTCCCGTTTCTGGTTCGGAGGAGAGGGATGCTAGAAAAGGACCGGAGGAGAAGCACCACAAGCGGCGGGCCGAGACCTCTGTTTCGGCCCGCCAGCCAAGCAGGCTTCTCCCCGGCTCCCAACTCCGTTGTCTGCTTGGTCTCCTCCTTCGGCTCCGGTCCCCAGTGTGCTTTTCACGGGACCTGAGGAGGAGGAGACCCGATCTCCGTCGAGGCTATCAAGGAGGCACTCCAGGCCTACCTCGGTAGCCTCGTCGAGATCTACGATAGCTCGGATGCTGATCTGGACGGATGATGAGAAGATTCATCCAGACCCAGATGCAGATGGGAGTGCTCTTGCCTCCCCTCTGGGGAGCTCAACACCCTTTTCAAACCTATTGCTCCTTCTCCGACCCGCTATCCGGGTTCGAGCAGCTGGAGCCGAGCAGCCGGGCGGGGTGGGTCGGCGCCGATAGTACTTGGTACCGGATCCGACCCTGCCCTCGAGTGCATCGGATCCGACCTCGGAGCCTGGATCCGAGCCTCGGATCCGGGGATCAGTGCTCCTTCGGCGCCATCTGTGTCGGAGCGCACTGTCCTTCGGATCCGGCGCGGCGCCGGCTCCGATCCACTCTTCGGATCCGAGGGGGAGCCGATTGTCGGATCCTTTGGTCGAGGTCGGCTCCCCTTCGGCGTTTGATGTAGTGGAGAGGGCCCTGTTGAGGGTCTCCGGACCCCCGGCACTTGTTCCGGCTCCGTCCCGCGCTCCCTTTGCACTGGGCCAGGCTTCCACCATCCGGCCCCTGGGACAGCCCGCTTCTGTGCCCCAAGTTGCTCCAATGGAACAAGTTGCTGATTGCGAGGAGTCCTCTGACAGCCCCCCAGAGGATGTCCCTCGCAAGCATACGTGCAAAAGGAGGCACATTGACTCCCCCGAGTCTCACAGAAGACACGGACTTGGAGGAAGGGGAAGGCTCCCCACGGTCACCCCGAGGATGTCTCATTTGGAGACATCATGGAAATGCTCAGTATAAGGGGGGGGTGGTCTGCCCCAAGTCTTCCTCGGACGAGTCCGTGTTCTTGGAGGCATTTGAAGCGGGCCCGTCTACCTCTTGGGTGTCCCCTCCTGCCGACCCCCTGGTGGACCTCATTACCACCAGGGCGTGGAAGGAACCGGACACCGTGGAGCCAATTCCTAAGAGGCCCGATAGGATCCTTAGCCCACCGTCCGACCGTGCCCATTGGAGTAAGGGGCCTCCGGTAGATGCCATGTTGACGGCGGCCACCAAGAGGGAACTGGCTCAGGAGAGTCCCTCAGTCCATCCCCCGAGCAAGGAGTCTCGGATGATGGACCGCATGGGGAAACGGATGTTTAGTTCAGCGACCTTCTCGGTAAGGGCGCTGAACTACTTGGCACATGTCATTAGGATGCAGCGAGATCTCATTAAAGAATATGCTGCATCTCCCCCAGAGTCCATGTCGGAGGAGGACAGGGTTCTGCACTCCACCCGTATGGCCACTCTTAGGTCAGTTACTAATACCTCTATGCGGCTACTCTCCCACGCTACGGAAGGCGCCGCTAGAGCTGCGGGGGCAGGCCTAGTCACTAGACGTCAGGCCTGGCTCCGTCACTGCGATTTTTCTGAGCCCTTCAAAGCGTCATTTGCGAACGCCTTTGATGGTTCTGCTCTCTTTGGCAAAACCGTTCGAAACGTTGACCCAGAGCGAGAAGGACGGAAGACGCTGTCTGCCGTCGGAATCCGCTTCTCTGCACCCCAGAGGCCCTACTCTACGAACCAAAAGGGTCAGAAGAAGATGTGGTTCCGAAGTCGCAGCAGTCCCAGCCTGCTCTGGACAACCAGTCCTTCCGTGGCAGAGGAGGACAGGGAGGACGCCGCCCTAGAGGCAGAGGGGCTCCCAGAAACTTCGGGTCCAGGGAACCTTTCTCTGAACGGCCCGCAGCAACCCTGAGGGGTTGCCCGGCTGCTCCCCTCTGGGGGCCGTCGGGGGGCGTTTTTTGGGGCACCTAGCGGCATGGGAGTCCATAACATCAGACCGCTGGGTTCTCCAAATCATATCCAGAGGATATCGCATCCCTTTCCTTCACCTTCCAAAGTTGAAGTCCCTCCCAGACGTCCCACCCGGTCAACGGGAGGCCGCTTTGGCAGAAATTGGCCATCTGCTAAAGAAAAGAGCCATCCAGCCCGTCCCCCCAGACCAGATCGGATCAGGGTTCTACTCCAGGTTCTTTTTAGTGCCAAAGAAGACGGGGGAACTAAGACCAATCCTAGACCTCTCTCTCTTGAATCTGGCAGTCCCCAAAGAAAAATTCCGAATGGTCACTCTGCAATCTATTCTCCCCCTTCTGGGAGAAAATCACTGGATGTGCTCGATAGACCTCAAGGACGCGTACTACCACATCCTGATGGACAGGCGCTCCAGGAGATTCCTCCGCTTCCGGCTGGGAGCCAGTCACTACCAGTTCCGGGTCCTTCCCTTTAGTCTCACCACAGCCCCCAGGGTGTTCACCAAAGTATTAGCAGTGGTAGCAGCCCACCTGAGGCTTCAGGGGGTGCAGGTCTTTCCCTACCTGGACGACTGGCTTCTTACCGCCCCAACAAGGCATCTACTTTTATTGGCGCGAGACTCCTTTCTCCATCTTGCTCCTTTTCTGGGCATTACAATAAATACAAAGAAATCCAACCTGGCGCCCACACAGCTCTTAGATTTTATAGGGGCCAGGCTAGACACAAGGAGTTTACGAGCCTTCCTCACTGCGGACAGAGTTCAAAATCTGCAGCTCCAGGTGCGGGCCATTCTCCACTCAAGTTCTGTTCCGGCGGAGTTGGTCCTGAGGGCTCTAGGGTCCATGGCATCTGCTATAGCACTTCTTCCTCTTGCCAGGCTCAATATGCGCATTCTACAGTGGACACTCTTAGTACAGTGGTCATACCTTGCTCTCCCCATGCATCATCCCATTGCGATCAGCAAGGCTTGCAAGCGGTCCCTCTTGTGGTGGCTTCACTCCCCGGATCTCCACAGGGCCGCCCATTTTGTGCTTCTCCCCTCTCGCCACGGTGACCACGGACGCCTCCGCCTCGGGTGGGGGCACTTTGGGCGGACCGTCCAAGGCACGTGGGACGATTCAGAGACCTTACTGCATATCAACGTTCTAGAGATGAGAGCAGTGCTCTTAGCGTTGCTAGCACTTCAGGACTTTCTTCCCTTGGGAACAATTGCGATTCAATCGGACAACATGTCTGTGGTCTGGTACATCAACAAGCAAGGGGGAACAAGGTCTTACCCTCTTTGTCGAGAAGCCATGAGAGTTTGGGAATGGGCAATCTCCACCAACCGCTTTCTAATAGCAACGCACATTCCGGGTCGGTCCAACATCCTAGCGGACAAGCTCAGTCGCACCATTCTGACCCCTTACGAGTGGTCTCTCAATTGTCGAGTAGCGGAACGCATATTCGCACGGTGGGGAACTCCTTCATGCGATCTTTTTGCCTCTCCCTCAAACACCAAGTGCGACAGTTTTTTCGCTCTGATACCTCCTCCCGGAGGTTCCCCAAGAGACGTTCTGGTGCATGCTTGGCCACCCGGTCTTCTGTATGCTTATCCACCCTTGCCTCTGATACTCCAAGTTCTTCAGAAAGCCTCTCGGGTGGGTTGCAGAATGATTCTCATTGCTCCGTTTTGGCCTCGACAGATCTGGTTCCCCTTCCTAAGGTCTCACTCGGTGAATCCTCCTTGGATTCTAGATCCCATTCTGGATCTGATATCCCATCCATCCTGCATACCTCCTCCGAATCTGGACAACCTGAAGCTGTCCGCTTGGCTGCTCCAGTTCCACTCTTGATCAGGACTCCCGGTATTTCGTCACCTGTTAAGGCAATTCTGGTGGCAGCTCATAAACCGTCCACTAGAAAGGTATACCGCAGCAAGTGGAAACGGTTTTCTTTGTGGGCGGAGCGGCAAGGCCTGAATCCCTTCACGGTCCCTCTTCCATTAGTGCTTGACTTTCTAACCACTCTTTTTAACGATGGTGCCAGCAGTTCCACAGTCAAAGTACAACTGGCGGCAATTTCTCATTATCACATTGGCCATGACTCTAATCCTCTTATGTCAGCCAAATTGTGTAAAATTTTTCTTAAAGGTACTTTTCTTCTCAGGCCCCCTGTAAAACAAGCGGTTCCTCCTTGGGACCTCTCTCTGGTTCTACAGGCCTTGACCGCCTTCGAGCCAGCGGCTACGGTGGATCTCAAATTCTTGTCCTACAAGACAGCCTTTTGGTAGCCATTACATCGGCCAAGAGAGTTTCTGAGCTTCAAGCATTATCAGCTAAACCTCCTTACTTGGTATTTCATCTGGACCGTGTCTACCTCAGGACCAACCCGTCCTTTCTTCCTAAAGTCGCTTCTGAAGCAAACATCAATCAATCCATTAACCTCCCTGTTTTCTTCCCTAAATATGAAAACAAAGGTGAATATAAGCTTCACTCATTAGATGTTCACAGGCAACTTAGATTTTATCTAAACAGGACGGCTGGTCATAGGCAATCCGACCAGTTGTTTATTTCCTTTGCAAAATTTAATTTGGGCAAGCCAATTTCTAAAGTTTCTCTGTCCCGCTGGATTTCACAGTGCATCTTATTGGCTTATCAAGCTTCAGGAAGGCCGCACGGAGGGTGTTCATGCCCATTCAACCCGGTCAGTATCTACCTCGGCAGCCTTCAAGGCTAGGATTCCTCTAGATGATATTTGTGCAGCAGCCACGTGGGCTTCATCTCATACTTTTATTTCCCACTATAAGTTGGATCTTGCATCTAGGGGTAGAGCATCCTTTGGCTCAGCGGTGCTCGGAATATCCTTCCATGATGGCCGCCCAAGATTCAGGTAGCTGGGGACTCTGTCCCACAGGTTGCAGACAAATGAATATCCTACTTCAGATTTAGAAGTTATGTACTCACCATAACGTTCCATCTGAGTAGGTGTATTCATTTGTCTGCAACCATACCGCCCTCCTATCCCCCTGGCCTTTCAGTTTCCTGCATATTCTATGTTACCCTTTTCAGGGTGTTGTTGCTTTGGCAAACTCGATCTGAGGTCATGAGGGTAGAGCAGGGCATTATGGGTGAGGGGAGGAGCTGAGAGCTTGGATCCATAGCTGGAAAACCATGCCGGTTCGGATCCGATATCGGATCCATAACCCACAGGTTGCAGACAAATGAATACACCTACTCAGATGGAACGTTATGGTGAGTACATAACTTCTAATTTTCAATGTCTTTATAGATGGTGACATCCAAATAATTGATAGCCAGCTCGTCTAACATGTAAGTAAAGACAAAAATGAAGTGCTGCTATTCAAATAAACCATAAATTCCTCAAATGACTCTCTAGTGCCTCTCCAAAAGACACAAATGTCATCCAAATATCGAGTGTAAAAAACAATTTGTTGACCCCAAGTGGTGTTAAACACAAATTTCCGTTCCCAAAAGTAAAGTATGCAATTAGCGTACAAAGGGGCACATGGAGCACCCATTGCTACCCCTTTCCTTTGTTGATACAAGTCTCCGTTAAAATATATGAAATTATTGCTAAGGGTAATATCAACAAAATCCAAAATCAAATTTAATGCATTGCCACTTAAAACCACCCTCAGAACTCAAAACTTCACTGAACCACTCCAAACCAGTGTCATGAGGAATGCTAGAAAAAAGTTCCACCACATCACTGGTAGCAAACAAACAAGAGGGGTCAAATTTGTCATCAGAAATACTCCTCAAAAAATCCCAGGAATCTTGTAATATGTGGTATGCTGTTAATAAAACTCTTCAACTGGGAATCCACGAAAATAGCCGTAGGTTCTGTAATACTGCCTGCTCCCGCTACAATCGGTCTAAATTTAAGTTCATTGATTCCCTTATGAACTTTGGGAATCCCAAAAATAACCGGGATTTTTGGGTTGTCATCTTGCAAATAATTAAACAATTTTTCATTAATGGCACCCTGGAGTAAGTGGTCAGTTAAAAAATATTTAATTTTGGAGTAGGCAATATTAATTTCATTACGTGACACTACAGTGTAACAATCTGTATCCTGCAAGATATCGTGAATATACATTTCATACTCGTCACTGTACATTAACTCAACCCCTTCCCCCCTTGTCTGCCTTCATAATTCTAATCCTTTCATTTCTTAATAACTCTAATAATTCTATCTCACCATTAGACAAGTTATTAATGGGGTTGTCTTGATAGTTAATACACTTTGTTTGCTACCATTGATGTGGTGGAACTTTTTTCTAGCATTCCTCATGATACTGGTTTGGAGTGGTTCAGTGAAGTTTTGAGTTCTGAGGGTGGTTTAAGTGGCAATACATTAAATTTGATTTTGGATTTTGTTGATATTACCCTTAGGAATAATTTTATATATTTTAACAGAGACTTGTATCAACAAAGGAAAGGGGTAGCAATGGGGTGCTCCATGTGCCCCTTTGTACGCTAATTGCATACTTTACTTTTGGGAACGGAAATTTGTTTAACACCACTTGGGGTCAACAAATTGTTTTTTACACTCGATATTTGGATGACATTTGTGTCTTTTGGAGAGGCACTAAAGAGTCATTTGAGGAATTAATGGTTTATTTGAATAGCAGCACTTCATTTTTGTCTTTTACTTACACGTTAGACGAGCTGGCTATCAATTATTTGGACGTCACCATCTATAAAGATATTGAAAACCATTGTTTTTAATCCAAATTGTTTAGAAAACCTACTTTTTCAAACGCTTACTTACACTTTGACAGTGCACATCCATACCATCAGAAAAAGGGCATTGCCAAAGGTCAGTTTATTAGGGCATCCAGAATGACCAGCGACTACGCTGTATTTATTCAGGAATTGGATTTTATTTGCTCACTTTTTAAAGAAAGAAATTATCCAGCAACCCTTTTGTCTAATTTAATAACTGAAGTGCTTGCCCAAAGGGATGAAAAATATTTTCCACTACTTGGTAAGGGTCTATTAGTCACCGAGTTAACAAGCCCGGTTAGAAATGAGATTTTTTGTAAACAGTCATTTATCCATACCTTTTCAGGGGCATCACATTTGGTGGAACAAATTATTAAAAAATACTGGCCCCTTTTAAGGATTAATGAAGAGACCAGTAAGTATATCCCTCTGCAACCATCTTTTATTAGGAAAAGAGGGATGAATTTTAAGTATCTCTTTGAGAGGAAAGGTGACCAACCTGTTGGGGCGAACAAAGATGTTAACGGTATGTTCAGATGTGGTATGTGTAGTCAGTGCAAATTCATACTACCACACAAAGAAGTTAGTATTCCATCTAGAGGAATCAGTTTCCGGCTTGCCAAGCATTATAATTGTGGCACCAGGGGTGTTGTATACATAGGGATTTGTGATTGTTGCCAAAGTTTTTATATTGGCAAGACTACATGTACTCTTAGGAAAAGGATTTATGAGCACCTATACGAGATTCCTAAAAAGAATGAATCTAATGCTTTCTATAAGCATTCCCTGAAGTGTCCCAATATGTTTATTAAATTTGCGGTTTTGGAACAAGTGGTTAGTGACCTCAGAGGTGGTAATTGGGAAGGTAGAGCTGAATTTAGGGAATTGATTTGGCAGCTTAAATTAGACGCCGGGAGATCACCAGGGCTGAATGATTGTATAAGTATTGCCAGCGTATTGAAGTTGAGAAGGGCAAAACTGTGAATTGTACTGGCCAGTGGGTGGTTTTACATTAGTTTACATTTTTTCTCCGTTTTAATAAAATTTAAGGTTTTATGTTGGACTTGGGTTCAAACCTTATTTATTACAATATATTTTTTTGCTATAATCAATGAGATTTTATTATTGTATTTTTGGAATCTGAGTTGGATTTAATATTATGGAGACATATACAAGCATTTAGTATGCGCCTTTAAGGGAATTGTAATTAATTGATCAGTGCTTTTAGTGGATTATATAAAAATGATGCAATTATGTTGTCCTATTGTTCTGAGGAAGCTCTGCAATAGTAGAGTGAAAGCGCGCTAAACGTTATTGTGTGGCTGTTTCTTGTGAGCTCGACTTCAGTTTTGGAATAAATTATTTTACACCTTTGGTTCCGCTTCTGCCTGGCATCATTTTTTTCCCATCCACCTGCCCATAGAAGGCATAACTGATATTTATGTGGCCCAGTAGGCCTGTCAGTACCAGTACAAGAACCCGGTGGCAGCCTTGGCAGTAGTATCCCTTGGCACTGCCATATAAGTAATATAGCTGCAGGACATAGTGTCCTTGACGGCAGTGACGAGAATATGTTACTGGCAGGAGGATGTCAAAAGACTGCTCTTTTGATCCTAGGACGTTTGGTCCCCGCCAGTTTGACCCCGGACAGTTGGACCTGAATAAAAAAAAATAATGCAAGGGAAGCTGAAGCACATCAAAGAATAAATAGAAAAGAAAGACTGTTTAAGCATTCTTAAAATTGGTTTAGACAGTCTTTTTCTTTTCTATTTATGTGCTTCAACTACACTTGCTTTGCAAAAAATGCAATTAGTTAGTTGAATTGTATAGAAAAAAAAATCAGTAACTGCAAAAACAAGAAGGAAAATAAGCAGTAGCAATAACATCCAGAAGTTCGCAGCACTAACTAGTCCGCAGTTACCGTATAATGGTAAAATTAACATTGTATAAAATTAAATAAAATTAACAATAAAAATACAATTAAGGCATTAAAAAATAAAGTATCCCTACAAATATAACCTAAGATAAAAATGTAAAAACACATATATGCAAGAAATCAATGAACAGAAACTCCGGACTAGATAATGCTGTGAACATCCGGATTAGTTACCAAACCTTTGTAAAACAGAAATATTCTATAAATTCTTGTAGCTGTGACTCCTTTACTGACCAGAAAATGAAAAGTCATCAACAAAGCAACACTACACATGTAATAATTTTCTTGGGTGGCAAAAGCCAGGGTACCGTTTGGCTGGACCTGTATATAGGCCCTAGGGCCAATAGCCTAGTACCTACCTATGAACCTATGATGGAGAATTAGAAATTTTTCACCAACACCATGCATTTAAATAATAATTGCATAAACCAGTACTACAACTGTGTCTGTAGCTATTCCTTTTTTGATGAAAATATCGGTCTTTGAACAAAAAAAAAATTGTGAGGTACAAGATCCATAATTACACATACACTGCCAATCATTTTTCTATTAAAGTATGTAGATATATATATATATATATATATATATATATATATGGGAACACTTCACATAATCGAATTATTGAAATCTCGAATTTCATATGGTCGAGACCATATGATCGAGATTTCAATAAATCGAATGCGTGTAGTGTTTAGAAATAACACTTTACTTACCTTAATACATTACGTGCACACAGAGGCAAGTATTGTTGTATGCCTTGTGTGTACGTAATGTATTTGTTTTGTGGTGTTGGCAGGAAGTGAGAAATCTCCTGTTTTGCGCTTCCGCATCTCCCCACTGTAGCGCGATCTTGGAGTTGGTATATTTAAGTAGGGGGTGCAGGGCTAAGCCCCTGCAAAAGCGAAGTTTGTGTTTTTTTTGTTTTTTTTTAATGGTTTCCCTTCAGAAGTTTGAGTTTCCGAAACTCGAGCTTTTGGTTTCGGTTATTTGTAGTTCGAGATTTTGGAAATTCGATCTTCTGAAGTGAATCCACACACACACACACATATATATATATATATATATATATATATATATATATATATATATGTATATATATATATTATATATATGTATATATGTTTGTGTGTGTCTGTGTGTGCAAAATCTTTCTTAAAATATCCACCCCATCATCATATGGATTTAATTTTAAACTATTTATAATACATAATAGATTGATTAAAATATCAACATAATATAAAATAAAAAATTGTTTAATTTATTATAAAAATTATAAAGTAATGCTAGTCATAATATGTTAAAACATAACACTAGTTATTATATGTTTAAAGTTTGTTATATTTATACTAACCAATGTAATTAAATTGAATAAAAATATTAAAGTAATATATATATATTTGCAATGAAAAATTAACAGGGTTATTGAATAATTGATTAAATAATATAATGATAAAGTACTTACTAGAATATATTCGGGGTCAAATAGTCCGGGGTCAAACTGTCTACTAAAAAATCACATATACAATACATGTAAATTTATACATAAAATTGTATAGAAATGCATTGGGGTCGAATTGTCCTGCTTCCCACAGAAGAGATCTTCAGGAAGCTTGAAGAAAAATGGAAAACTGTAGAAATATCAAACCAGTATTCCACCTACCTCTTTATGTACTTCTCATCTAAGCATTGGTCCTTGTGTCACCACTAGGCCAGAGGTCAGCAGCAAGGCAAACACAAGCCTTCAAATAGAGCATATGTGGCAGGGTAGACAGAAGGATGAGTCAGGAAGGACTTTTGAAAATTGTTTATAGAGACCCGTGGAACTATGTTGATTCCTAGAAGGTGACCACTTCAGTCCAATAACCTTTTCTCCTACCTCAGTAACACCCCCAACTTTCTCAGTTCTTGAGTGGAAGACTAACCTTCATTAAGGACAAATGGGGGAGGTTACCTCCGGCAGTTGATTTCTAGACATTTCATCTTTAGGCTGCAGAATGGCACTCAAAACCTCTTTATTTCATGGGGATGCTTGCCATTTCAATAGATCAAGCAAGGTGGCCTTGCCTCCCCTTAGTTACTGACTCAGAAGGGCTGTAGAAAGGGTTCCCCTGGAAGAAGGGAAGGGATTTTATTCTTTGTAGTCCCAAAAACATGATGGCCTGTGGAGGCCTGTTCTGGACTTCACCACAGTGAATCACTTTCTAAATGTTTTAAAGTTCAGAATGTTTACTTTGTAGTTTCAATTTACCCTTTCTAAGGCCCAGGATCTTCATGATCACTCTAGATATGATTTCTTTATATATTAAGAGGACAGGCATTTTCAACTTCAGAGCAGTGGTGGAGCTTCTATTTCCATTTTACCACTTTGCCCTTTGGGCTGTTTTGCTGCTACCAGGGTTTTTATAAAATGCTTGACCGCAGTGATGACATTGTCAAGGACAAAGGACATTATACCCGGATGACAGTCTGTTGCAGAAGTAGTCCAAGGAGGAGATGCAGAGGAATGGTCATTCTTTCCACCCTTGTCTCAGTCAAGAATGTAGGGTGGTCTTAAGCCCAGCCTGATGTCCAGTACTTTCAGGATGTTCCTGGGAGCAACCGTGGACACATTCTCAGCCAGACCTGTTTTTCCCCCTGTGAAGTTGATATCCCTTGGGGTACATATTTCCCCAGCATCCCTAAGTGACTACAAGATAATTTGTCAGGGCCCTGAGGGCTCCTTACTTTCATTATTCTAGTAGTTTATTGTGTAAGACTGTCCAGATGTTCTTCGTGTTTCACTGTTGCAGTCATCATATTTGGGTTATCCCTGCCAGGGTAGACCTCCGCCGGCCTGAATACCAGAGACTTAGTATTTCTGCATTGGTTGCTGTCGCTTGAGGGACTAACATTAAGTCGTCATTAGTATAAAGTAAGGCAGCCGATGCCATTACATCAGTCTTTCTTGCCGTGGCGCCCGAAGCAGAAGCAGTTTGAGTGCTGGTTGGCTGCTACCTGAGTTTTCGTTTCCGAATTGAAGTCTTCTAAAGCTAAGTACCCCATTGGGGATCCTTTTTTCTTGCACTAACCGATGTCAGAAAAAGTTCATAATTGTCACGCCAGTAGAAAGCAAATACCATACCGAGACTTCCACTCTTACTGCATCACTTGTCTAGGCCCAGACCACGACATCCCCCGTTGTCACTTCTGTGCTTTGTTCAATGCCAGAACTATCCATCGTCAGGCCCTTATTGTAGCCAGATATTTTCGTTTACAGTCCTTGAATTCCGATATGGCTTGGGTAAGCCATCCGACAGCAGATCTTCTGAAAAAACATAAAGAATAAAGACGGAGACAGACCGCACAGGTCCAAACCTACCGACGACACTTCTGTTAAGCTTGTCAGTTCTCCGGTACTTAGTGAGGCGCTTTCGCAGCCCCTGATGCCCTCTTCAGTTGATTTGCAGGCTGCTACCGAGACACTTTCGGAGTCCGGTATGCCACAGAACTCCTCTTCGTTCAAGGATCATGTGGTCGTTTCTACCTTGGATGGGTCCGGAGCCGCTGAGCAGGCACCGGCTTCTGAGGAAGTTCTTCGCACCACAGAATCTCGACACAAACCGATGTCTTCTTTCGTGACTACCGTCCCTTCGAAAACAGAGTTCCTTAGGCCCAGGGTTCGAACCACACCCAACTACCCACTCTCAGGTGCCTGATTCCTTGACTCAGTCTCAAATGCTTAAAATGGGGGAAGACCTTATCATGCTGATTAGGGGAAGCCAAGCCACCCCCTCAAAAAAGAGATCTGTCCCCAGTAGTTTTGTCTGAACAAGAGTCAGATGAATCTGTTGCATCTGACTATGAAGACATGCACCCCCTCTCCACTTATGAGGATTCTGATGCAGAGGAATCCATTTCTTCAGCCTCTTCCCCAGAGGATTTTTCCTTTGAGGAAACTTTGCATACTTTAAGGGAGCATTTCCAATGGGAGAGTCAGGACTACCCTCAGTCTAAAAAGAGACTCAGGGAATTCCTAGATCTTCCACAACACAGATCCTTGGCCATCCCACCAGTCCTGGATGTAGTGGATGATATTTTCCTTGAATCCAGCTCGACTCCTGACACCCTACCTCCTGCTCCCAGAAAACCAGACAGGTACTACAGAGTCCCTGACTCACACAAATTTATTTTTAAAAATCCAACTGCTGACCCTGAGGTTATTTCTCAAGGGCCAAAAGGGATTAACGCAACCTCTGCTAAGAATCCCACCCCCTCAGACAGGGATTCCAGAGCATTGGACAGATGGGGTAAAAAAGTATACCCCTCTGCTACTCTTGCTATCAGGGCACTAAATTGTCAGTTCCGTATGCTTAAATACCAGCAACATACCATGGAACTCCTTAAGCAAAAAATGTCTTACTTTCCTGCAAGGACAGAATCTAAAGATTTACAAGACTTGATGCGTTCGGCAGGTCAAGTAACTAAACACACTTTGCACTGTAGTTTTGATGCCCTAGAAGCTTCTTGCTGGGCAGCAGTCACTGAATCTGTCATTAGAAGACATGCATGGCGTAAGGAACAACCCCTGCCAGACCATGTCAAATCTAAATTGTTGTATGCTCCCTTGCACAAAGATAGCTTATTTGGCACTAAGGCAGAAGATATTTTAAAGATGGAAGAAAAAGCAAAATATATGCTAACAGTTAAAGATTTCTTACAGGTCCAGCCCCCTAGGTTCAGCAGGCATCGTCCCTCCTGCTCCAAGTAGACAGGCCCAGCCTAGGCCCCATGGAACCAGACCCCCCCCCCGACAACAACCCCAGGGAATGCAGAGATCTAAGCAGTGCACTACCTCCACTTCAAAACCAGGGAGTTCTAAGCCACCCCCTTATGGTAAGAACTCACAGTGACTCACCTCCTCCCAACCTCCACTCTGCCCACCTTCACTTACCCCTAGGAGGAAAACTCTCCTTTCACTAAAGCACCTGGGCCACCATTACCAAGGACTGGTGGGTTCTGAACATCATGTCTCAGGGTTACAAATTTTCCTTCCACTCCCTGCCAACCCCAAAAGGGTTCCCAGATCTACCACCAAATCAGTGGGCAGAGGCTCAAAAGCAAATCCATTCCCTTCTCTCATTGAGGGCAGTAGAGCACGTTCCTGCAGAACAGATAAGCCAAGGCTTCTACTCCAGACTGTTCCTGGTGCCCAGAAAAGAGGGCACCTGGCATCCCATCCCATCCTCTATCCATTCTAAACACCTTCCTGGTGATCCCAAAATTTAAAATGCTCACTCTCCAGCAGCTGCTACCAATTCTCTCTAAGGACGCTTGGCTAGCCACCCTAGATCTAAAAGCGGCCTTCCTCCACATTCCTATCCGGGAATCATGCAGAAAATATCTCCGCTTCAGGACAGGATCTCAACACTTTCAGTTCTCTGCACTTCCCTTTGGCTTATCTACTGCTCCCAAGAGTTTTCAAAAAATGTATGGCTCCGGCCATTGCCTTTTGCAGATAAAGAAATATTCAAATTTACCCCTACTTAGATGACTGCCTTATTCAGGCAGACAGTCAGGAAAAGCTACTAAAGCACCTGACCTTTGTAAAAACCCTACTAACCTCCCTAGGGTACACAATCAACAGAAAAAAGAAATCAAAACAGGTGCTCATCCAAAGAATTATATTTCTGGGAGCAAGTCTGGACACAGCATCCCAGCTGGCATACCTTACACCGGAGAAACAAATTTTCCTGACAGCCTACTTCTCTCAACTGGCTACCAGGCCCCGCTTTCTGCAAGGAAAATCCTGTAAGCTCTGGTGTTCATGACATCTTGCATACTCCTCATTCCATATGCCAGACTGCATATGAGGAAACTTCAGTGGTAACTAAAGAGCCTTTGGTGTCAATACTCTTAGGACCTGGAAACTCTTCTACCTATAATTCCTTGCCTCAGAAAGGAATTTCTTTGGTGGGCATCAGCATGCTCCCACAACAAGGGATTGCCTTTCTCCACACTCTGCACCACCCAGACCCTTACCACACATGCATCAGACTACGCTTAGGGAGCACACCTAGATGGCAGGTGCATAAAGGGCTAATGGAGCCCACAGCAAACCCCCCTGCACATCAGTCAAAAAGAGATGATGGCTGTGCAGCACGCCTTGTTAGCTTTCAAACCCCTTCTCTCTCTCCAGGGGTTCTCCTGATCAAAACAGACAACACCACTATATTTGTGGTACATCAGCAAGCAGGAGGGACTCATTCCTACCCTCTATGCAGGCTGGCCATCATCCTTTGGCTCACAGCCTCTTCCATGCAACTACATCTGTTAGCACAATACCTACCAGGCTCTCTCAACTCACTGGCAGACCAATTAAGCAGAAACTTTCTGAACCCCCATGAGTAGCAGCTCAATAGAAGTACCTTCACCCTAATAACTCAGAA
Organism: Protopterus annectens; assembly: GCF_019279795.1. Lineage (NCBI taxonomy): Eukaryota > Metazoa > Chordata > Ceratodontiformes > Protopteridae > Protopterus > Protopterus annectens. The sequence goes on from NC_056747.1 coordinate 392,953,151, forward strand.
ATGGGGAACCCCCGAAGGTCGACCTATTTGCCTCCCACACCAACAATCAGTTCAGCAAATTTTGCACCAGGGAGTATCACTGCATGGCTTGGAAAGTGGATGCCCTGTCCTTCCCCTGGGTCAACCTCTCGGTGTATGCCTTTCCTCCCCTACCTCTCATTCCCAGGGTACTGCTCAAAATAAGGAGGAAAAAAACAAGGACCATTTATATAGCTCCAGACTGGCCCCGGCAACACTGGTACCCCTTGCTGTGCAGTCTGTCCTCGCTGCCTCCATGGCATCTTCCTCAGATTCCATACCTCTTAACCCAGAGGGAAGGGGAATTCATGCATCCCCAATTGCAGACACTCAGTTTGGCAGCTTGGCTTATTCCCTAACCCTGAACCAGTCTGCCATCTTCAATAAATGGGTTCTGGATGTTATCCATGAGGCCAGGCGCCCTAGCACCAGTAAGTCTTATGCAGATAAATGGTAAAGGTTCTGCACCTGGATCCAGGCTAAGGGGGCCAATATGGCACAGCCCTCCATCCCTCTCATCCTGGATTACTTAGCTGACCTACTACACAGTGGTCTCTCTCTCTCTCCTCTATAAAAATGTACGCCTCTGCTATTTCTGCTCATTTTCCCACTGAGCAGCCCCTCTTCTCACACCCTTTAATCAAACAATTCCTCAGAGGGGATAGCAACTTGAGGCCCCCCAGAAGGGCACCAACACCAACTTGTGACCTTAACTTTATCTTGGAAAAGCTCACCCTGTCTCATTTCGAACCAGCTTCTTCTGCAGAGCTAAAATTCCTCTCCTGGAAGACAGCATTCCTTCTGGCCATCACTTCAGCCAGAAGAGTCTCTGAGCTGCAAGCACTTGCGGCTGTGGAACCCTTCATCTTCCATGCAGACCGGGTATCCCTCAGAACTAACCCATCCTTCATGCCCAAGGTGGTGTCCATTGTGGCTCTCAACCAATCCATTCATTTGCCCACCTTCTTTCCTAATCCCCAGAACAAGGGGAAAAGGATTCTTTACTCTCTAGATGTACACAGACAGTCGGATACTATCTGAGCAGATCTGAATCCTTCAGAAAGTCTGATATATTGCTGTTTAGCTTTGCTACAGGGGCAGAAGACAAAGCCATCTCCAAGCAAACCATTTCAAAATGGATAGCACACTGCATCCATTTCTATTACAAACAGCAGGTAAGCCTCCCCCTAAGGGGTCAGGAAACACACCACCAGAGCAGCCTTCACCTCTGCAGCATTCCTCGGAGGAGTCACCACCAGGGACATCCTGGAGGCTGCCACCTGGACACCTGCCTCTCTTCTCCAAATCCACGGCAGGGTTTGCCTCTGCAGTCTTGCAGGGCATCCTAGCCAGTCCCTAGCTTCCTTGACTGCCTCCACCCTTTTCCTCAGCTTTGGGAATCTACCCAAATGTGATGACTGCAACAGTGAAACCCAAAGAACATAGTACAGTTATGTACACTTAACATAAATGTAGATGTTAGTGTATTTACTGTTGCAGTCCTGGTTTCCCTCCCTCCAGCCCCCTTTTTTCTCTTTCTCCTTTTGTTAACATTCTTCCTTGTTGTTCTCCTTTCCTTAAAAGGGACATTTTGATATTTAATTTCCACTGGTGGGGTTCTTCCACCAGAACCTGGCCTCCTACTTTTGGGGCTCCTAACAGGTTAGGTCAAGAAAAACTGATGTACTGCCATCAGCTGCCTTACTTTATACTACTGACGTCCTGATGTCAGTCCTCAAGTCACAGCAACCGATGCAGAAATACTAAGCCTCTGGTATTCGGACAGGCCGAGGGCTACCCTGGCAGGGATAACCCAAATGTGTGATGAGTGCAACAATGAATACACTTGAATATCTACATTTATAGTAAGTGTACACAACTGTGCTTTCTACTGTTTGTTCACTAAAAATTTGTCTATGGGCAGCACAGAAAAAGGCAAACGTGGGGATGCCTTTTCAGCATTGCTACATGCAATAGAACCAGGACTTAACTGTACTTGGACCGCAGGCCTAGGTGGCATACATTGGTGTGCTCAGTATGCACAGTTTGTGGAACCTGAGGCAGTGGAAGCAGCATATCAGTGTCAAAGAAATGTTGGCTGTGATTGTAGTTCTCAAAGCCTTCAAGCCAGTCTGAAACCCAGGTGTCCTGCATGTAATGCAGAGAGTACAGCAGTAATTTAATGTGTAAACAATTAGGCTGTGCTCTGTCTTAAGCCTACCCTCCTACAGGTTAGTCAGAAAAGCCTGGGACTTAGCCTTACAATCACAGATGATTTTCAGGACATTGTGCATCTCCTCAGACCTAAACCAGGTGGTAGACAATATCAGCAGATCAGTAACTGGCAATCACAAGTGTCAGCTGGACAAATCAGTATTTAAAAGGCTAAATGAGGTGGGGGAAGTGCCAAAGAGTAAATCTTTTTACTTCAGAGAGAAAGAGGGGAAAAAAACAGCTAACAATGTGTAGCTCAGGCAGTGCTGGTTCTTTTCCCTGGTGCAACTGGGGAAAGATTCCCTGTATACCTTAACTTCTAGCAAGCCAACCAGCTAACACAGTAGGGTAGAACCTGTGGTAGCCCCAGATCTTGAGTCATAGGCTTACAGCATGAATATGACTGATTCCTTTCAAGCAGCTTTTCTCTAAGGATGTGATCAATGCAGTGAAAGAAGATGGGCAACATTTCAGAAGAAGCTCCAGTCTAGTGAGTTGGATCTGTCACTACTACTAATCTGTCAGATCTGTTAGCATATTCAGTCATTAAAGTACTTGACTCTGCCATTTAAGTATGCCTGCCTATAGAGCCACCTCTGACATATAGTATGTCTGTTAAACAGTTCCTGAAAGAGGTGTTGCACCTGTTCCCTCCATTGTGAGCTATCCCACCTTTTGGGACCTCGGAGTCATTTTAGGGAATCTTGAAATGTTATGTTGTCCTTGTCTCGCCTTCCTGCTGGTTGGGTTCGGATCCTACTCTGCCACATTCTAAAGCTCGAGAGCTTCCACTGGCTCGAGGCTAGACCCTATCCCAACATGCCTAGCGAGAGTTGCCCAGATCTCGTTTGTCGCTTGAAGCTTCGGGATTGCTGGTGACTGGCTCATGCTAAGTTGAATTGTTTTCTATAATATTTTCTCGTAAAATATAAGTTTTTGGTAGCACAGTTTTTCCCCGTAGGTTGGTAGTGTATGTTGTGTGTCTATCCTTCTCTCTATCCCCTGTTTAGTTGCTGTTTATTGTTGAAGCCGTCGTTTCCCTTTCTTTCAGGCCTACCATCTCTCTCCTTTCTAACTTACGAATCTGTTTAAGTTACAAGAGTCGTCCTCCCCTTTCAGCCCATTTTAGTTAGAGGGCTCTACCTTTTATTCCTTCTCTATCAGGAGCTAGCCGTTTAAGTTAGAGGCATCTCCTTGGTTGGAGGAGGAGTCATTTTACTTCAAGACTCTCCTCCTTTCGTTTTTCTTTTCCCTTTAAAAAAAAAAATTTGCTGCCTGTTTTTTGATGTGTGTCTCTCTATCTTTCTATTATACTATCTTGTTGTTGATCGCTGTTGCGTTGTGTGGTAAATGTCTAAGGAAGCTACTAAATAATCCAAGCCTTCTGGATTCAGGAAATGTGATTCCTACACCCAAAAGATGCCTCTAACTGATGCTCATACCAGCTGCGTGTACTGCTTGGGAGCTGTTCACCTGCAGGACTCTTGTTCCATTTGCCATGGTTCTAGCTCTAGAGTCCTGCAGGAGCGCAAGAACAAGCTACTCTTGAAGCTAATCTTGAGGGGATTGTTGAAAGGGCCATTTGAGGCATCTAAGGAAGGGGCTCGGACAGGAAAATCTGATAAACCTCCCAAATTGACATCTTCGACAGCTCCGGTTTTGGAACCATCGAAGGGCAAAGACAAACCGTAAAGTTAGTCGGATCCAATAGCTATCGGGTCCGACAAGGCTTTATCTCCTTCGGTTCCATCAGTACCTTCGGAACCATCTAGGAGCCATAAAAGATCTAGGTCTCCCTGCTTGATACCGGTGCATTCTATGCCACAGTCCCCGCTCCTCCAGTCTGTGGCGGGCAGTCATCGATCGTCCACCCATTTGTCTCGATCATCCAGGAGCCTTTCGGATGACGATGTGGAAAGGATGGTGAAGAGGCTTCTCAGGACACTGGCCTTGGCAAATATTTTATCGAGGCCAGCCCTATTGTCGATTTCTCTTCTGACTCACCTGAGCTTGGACTCTGAGTGCATGGAGGTCATTGTGGTGGAACTGTCGGATCCGAAAACCCGGGATCTCTCTGGTCTGACATCTGCTACAATCCCTTTGATATCACCTTCTCCTGAGGGATCTGGGGGCTGACGCTCCCCCGTCCGCTCCGGGGGAGGAGAGAAAGATCGGACCCTTGTCGGATCCTTCTCTCCCACTCGGAGCTTCTGTGCAGGTGAGTTCGGCTCCTACATCGACCTCGGAGCCATCCCCCTCCGTTCAGAGATCTTGTAGCTCTTCGGAGCCAGACCCTTTCAGGCCTGGATTGTGGTGCCTTCCAGGTGATGAGGAGTGTGCTGTCCTCTCAGACCGCTCCACCCTCTGCTCCAGTTGCCCCTTCCCCTTCCAGGCCAGTGTCCACCTCCGAACCACCACTCCTCACCAGGCGTAGGGAACCGATGCTCCAGGATGCCCCTTTGGGCAACCCTCCCTTCCCAAATCTCTTCAGTGTACCCCTCGGAGGATGTCCCTTAGAAGAGGACTTGCAAGAGGAAGCACTTGGACTCCCCTGAGTCCCTGACATCGGACACGGACTTGGAGGATTCGGAAGAGTCCCCATGGTCACCCTCTGAGGATGTCTCTTTCAGACATTCTGGAAATACCCAAGCAGAGGGGTAAATTCCTTTCCTCTCCTGAGGATGAATCCGTGTACCTGGACACATTCGGTTCCCGACCCTCCACCTCCTGGGTATCTCTGCCGTTTGAGTCTGGTGTCTCCAGAGGGATCTCCTGAAAGAGGTAGAAGAATACCCTACAGGATTTTACAGCTGTGGGAGCTGCAGACAGAGCTGCATCTCAGCTGGCGACCTTATCTTCTGTAGTTAACTCCTCTATGCGGTTTATCTCCTATGCAGCCAATGGAGCGAGCACGGCAGCAGGCACAGGAGTCACCCTATGGAGACATTCCTGGATGCGCCTTTTTTCAATTTGCGGAGCCCTTCAAGTCCTCCTTTACCAACGTGCCATTTGATGGCTCATCATTGTTAGGGCCCATCAGCAGGTGTGAGCAAAGACGGCAAGACTTTGTCATGGGAGTACGTTTTTCTGCACTTACTAGACCTTATCCCAAAGGTCAAAAAGGCAGAAAAATGTGGTTCAGGAAATCCCAGGGAGCTTTGCCTGATGCACGTGGTGACTTTCCCCCAGGGGCAGAGGCAAGAATAATAATGGAAGACGCCACCCTCGCAGCAGAGGGGGTCCGCAGAGTCAGGGCGACAGAGATGCGTTCTCTGGTAGGCTCTTCCAGTGCTCCTGAAAGGAGGCCCGCCTGTCCACCTCTGGAGGTAGTTGGGGGCAGATTGTCACTGTACCCAGAAGCCTGGCAAAGTATCACAAAAGACACATGGGTACAGTCGGTAATATCCAAGGGATACAGTATTCCTTTCTCCATACCACGTCTCCCCAGAAAACAAAAAATCCATCCCAGATGTGCCACCCAATCTAAGGGAACAAACAACCCTAGAAGTTCAAAGGTGGATAGAAAATAGAGTCATTCTAGAAGTCCCCACAGACCAAATCGGATCTGGAACTTACTCAAAGTTTTTTTTTAGTTCCAAAGAAAACTGGGAACTGGAGGCCTATTCTGGATCTCAGCAGACACAACAAGTCCGTCAAGAAGACAAAGATGTTGTTCGTGTTTCACTGTTGCAGTCATCACATTTGGGTTATCTGCCTGCAGGTAGCCCTCAGCTGGCCTGAATACCAGAGTCTTGGGACTTCTGCGTCAGATGCTGTTGCTTCTTCCATGACGTCAGGTCGTCAGGGGTATAAAACATGCAGCCGACACCACTGCATCAATCTTTCTTGCCGTGCGGTGCCCGAAGCAGAAGCAGTTCGCAAGTGCCGGTCGGCCAACTCCTGAAATTTGTTTAGAGTTTTAGACCTGAAGTCTTCTAAAAGATAAGTACCCCGTTGGGGATCCTTTTTTCTTGCTCTAACCGATGTCAGAAAAAATTAATAATTACCTTGCCTGTGGAAAGCAAATACCTCACAGAGATTTTAATTCTTACTGCGTCACCTTTAGGCAAGGACCACGACCTTCCTCACTGTGAGTTTTGTGCCTTGTTCAATGCCCGCACTATTCATCTTCGGGCTATTTTTGTAGCTAAATTCTTTCACTGTTGATCTCCATACTCCGAAATGTCTTCGGTAAGCCATCCAACTACCGATCTTCTGAAAAAACGAAAGGATAAGGACAGAGACAGACCGCATAGGTCCAAGGCTGCCGACGATGCTACCATTAATCTAGTCACCAGTACTCAATGAGGTGCTGTTGCAGTCCCTGATACCCACTTCTACAGATTCGCAGGCCTCTACTGAGACCCATTCAGAGTGTGGTATGCCGCGAGATGCTGCTTCGAATATGGAACCTGCGGATGTCTCTACCTTGGATGGGTCTGGAGCCGCTGTGCAGGCACTGGCTTCTGAGGGTGTTTTCAGGCCTTCTGATCTTCATATTAAACTGACGACTTCCTTTCAAACCAAAAATACTGAATTTCTCAGGCCTAAAGTTCACACTATGCCTAGGAAACAGATGACCAAAGTGCATTCTAAGGCCCAAATGCCACAAAAACAAATGATTAGAACGGCTGAGGACCACATTACTTTAATTAGGGGAAGTCAGCTTTCCCCCTCAAAAAGACCCAGAACTGATTTTCCTTCTGATTCAAAGATATACCCTTATCTACCTTTGAGGATTCTAATGCAGAGGATTCCATTCCCTCAGTTTTCCCTCCAGAGGATTTTTCCATTGTGAAACCCTGCAAACCCTTAGAGAACATTTCTGCTGGGAGAGCCAGGACTACTCTCAGTCCAAATAGATACTCAGGGAATTTTTAAGCCTGCCTCAGCACAGGCCTCTAGCTCCCTTTTGTTCTGGAAATTGTAGATGATGTCTTCCTGGAATCCAGCCTTACCTCTGATACCTTGCCTCCAGCTCTCAGGAAACCTGACAGGTACTATAGAGTGCCTGACTCCCACAAATTTCTTTTTAGGAATCCTACTATGGATCCAGAGACCATTTCACAGGGACCTAAAGGCATTAAGGCTACAACTGCCAAAAATTCTACCCCTTCGGACAGGGATTCCAGGGCATTAGATAGATGGTGAAAAAATGTATACACCTCTGCTACACTTGCCATTAGGGCTTTAAATTGCCAGTTTCATATGTTGAAGTAGCAGCATATTATGGAGCTAATTAAACAAAAATGTTGTTGATTCCTGATTGTGCAGAACACAAAGATGTTCATCGTGTTTCACTGTTGCAGTCATTACTCTTGGGTTATCCTGCTGGCAGGCTACCCGCAGTCAGCCTGAATTCCAAAGTCCTGGTCCGGCGTCAGTTGCTGTTGCCTCTTCCCTGACGTCAGTGCGCCAGGGGTATAAAAGATGCAGCCGACGCCATTTTCTTCAGTCTTTCTTGCCGCTCGGTGCCCGAAGCAAAAGCAGTTAGCAAGTGCCGGTCAGACTACTCCCGAGATTTTCAAATCCGAATTTCAGAACCAAAGTCTTCATTAAAGCTAAGTACCCCATTGGGGAAACTTTTTTTCTTGCTCCAGACCGATGTCAGAAAAAGTTAACAATTTTATTTCTTGTGGGAAGCAAATACCTCATAAGGACTTTCATTCTTACTGTATTCCTTGCCTAGGCCCTGACCACGACGTTGCTAGCTGCTGGTTTTGTGCTAGATTTAACCAAAGCACTATTAAGCGTCGGGTCGATTTTGCATTTCATTACTTTGGCCGAAGATTTAACTATATAATGCCGTTGGAACAGCCGATGACCGGAGTTTACAAAAAATGCAAGGACAAGGAAAAGGATAGGCATCCGAGATCCAAAACAGACTACGAGGCCTCCGTTAGGCCAGTCGCTGGTTCTCAATGAGGTGCTTTCGCAGCCCCTGGCGCCTGCTACCTCAGAGCCACAGGCCGCTTCAGACTCCCACGTGGATCCGACTGGGCCTCTGGATACTCAAGGTATTGGACACTCGAAAATCATTCCCTCAGATGGGTCCGGAGCCGCTGAGCAGGCATCTGCTTCTGAGGGCGTCTTCAGACCTACACAGTTATATGTTAAACCATCTTCAGCTTCAAAGACTAAAGCTGCTCTAAAGACAAAGAAACAAGTACAGCATTCTCCTACTCAGACTTCTATGCCTAAAAAAACAGATGCTTAAAATGGCCGAAGACCTTATTACTTTGATCAGGGGTTCCCATCCCCCTCCTGATAAGAGGCCTAGGCAAGAGACAGAATATGATTCTTCTGATCAGGTTTCAATTTCCTCTGATTCCTCTTCTGAACAGGGATATTCTTTTCCTCCCTATGAGGATTCTGATGCTGAAGAATCCATTCCTTCAGCCTCTCCTCCTGAGGATTATTCTTTTGGGGAAACCCTGCATAGCACGAGAGAGCATTTCCACTGGGAGAGCCAAGATTATTCAGAATCTAAGAAAAGGCTCAGAGACTTTCTGCTACTACCTCAGCACAGATCTCTTGCTATTCCACCTGTTCTAGACATTGTAGATGTATTTTCAGAGTCCGGCCTGTCTCCTGACTCTTTACCCCCTGCACCTGCTAAGCCAGACAGATACTACAGGGTCCCAGACTCATAAATTCCTATATAAAAACCCCGCTGCTGACCCACAAACTATATCTCAGGGTCCCAAAGGGGTCAAAGCTTCCACTGCAAAAAACCCTGTCCCCTCTGATAGGGATTCTAGGGCACTGGCAGATGGGGGAAAAAAGTTTACACTTCTGCTACCTTGGCTGTAAGGGCTTTAAGCTACCTTGGCTGTAAGGTCTTTAAATTGTCAGCTTCATATGCTTAAATATCAGCAATACTTATTCATTGCTTAAACAGAAAATGTTGACAAATTCTGAATGTTCAGAGAATAAGGAAATGCAGGATTTATTGCATGCAGTTGAACAAGTGGGAAAGCATACTTTGCAATTGTGGTTATGATTCACTGGAGGCCTCTTGCAGGGCCGCTGTTACAGGTTCTATTATTAGAAGGCATGCTTGGTTAAAGGAACAGAATCTGCCTGATCATGTTAAAGCAAAATTATTAGATGCTCCATTACAGCATGATACTTTGTTTGGTGCTAAAGCAGAAGAGGTGTTGAAGAAAATGGAGGATAAAGCGAAATCCATGCAGACAGTTAAGGATTTCTTACAGGTACAGCCACACAGATTTAGTAGGAACTGGCCTTCAAAAAATGTGTCCTTTCCAGCGTCAGACAGGCCACAAAGAGGCAGTACAGAAGTCCCAGAGGCAGATCTCAGCCCCAAGGCTCATACAGGCCTAAACAATGGGGTGCTCCTACCTCCAAAAGCGGAGAAGACAAATCACAACCTTATAGGAAACAGTCCCAATGACTTCCCTCTGCCAGATCCAAGCACTTTTCTTTTGGCAGCCCCCTTAGTGGGAAAACTAGCACTTTTTTCACCAAATTGGTAAATGATTACCCAGGACAAATGGGTCTTGAACATAGTGTCCCAGGGCTACAGGTTCCATTTTCACACCCTGCCAAGGGCAAAAGGTATGCCAGACCTGCCACACAATCAATGGGCAGAGGCACAAAAGCAAATTACAGCCCTCATGGACATGAGAGCCATTCAACAAGTACCACAACAAGAGCAGGGACAAGGATTTTGCTCAAGACTTTTCTTGGTGCCCAGAAAGGACAAAGCCTGGAGACCAATACTCGACCTGTCTATACTAAACACGTTTCTGGAGGTTCCAAACTTCAAGATGTTTACTCTACAGCAGCTACTGCCCATGCTGGGCAAGAAGGCTTGGCTCGTATCTTTGGACCTAAAAGAGGCATACCTGCATGTCCCAATCAGACAATCTTGCAGAAGATACCTCAGATTCATAGCTGGCTCAATGCATTACCAATTCTCTGCACTGCCCTTTGGCTTATCTACTGCGCCCAGGGTCTTCACAAAATGCCTGGCACCAGTAATTGCATTTTGCAGACAAAGAGGAATTCAAATATATCCCTACTTGGACGACTGCCTTATTCAAGCAGAGAACAAAGACATTCTTCCAAAGCATCTGGCGTTTGTAAAAAGATTACTAATTTGCCTAGGGTACACAGTAAATGAAAATAAATCAAAACTAGTGCTCTCTCAAGAGATGCAACTGGCCAAATGGCTTATATCACGCCAGACAAACAAAGGCAACTGACTTCTTACTTCAAAAAGTTGGCAACAAAGACCCAATTATCGGCAAGAAAAATTCTGCAGGCATTGGGCTTCATGGCATCCTGCATTCTGCTAATTCCATATGCAAAACTGCATATGAGCAAACTACAGTGGTATCTAAAAAGTGTTTGGACTCAACATTGCCACAGCCTGGAAACAATAATTACCCTCATTCCCTGCCTGCAACAGAAGTTTCGATGGTGGGCAAAGGCCTTGTCACCACAACAAGGGACAGCCTTTCACTTCACCCACAGCCAGGCAGACATTAACAACAGATGCATCAGATTATGCTTGGGGGGCCCATATGGCAGGAAGATGTATTTCAGGGCACATGGTCCACAAGCCAAATGCATCTACATATCAATCAAAAAGAGATGCTAGCTGTTCAAAATGCCCTGACAGCCTTCAAGGATCTACTTCATCCAGGACAACTATTGATAAAGATGGACAATACTACAGTCATGTGGTACATAAACAAGCAGGGAGGGACACATTCCTACCCCCTCTGCAGACTAGCCATGACTTTGTGGGACACAGCATTGACTTACCAACTACATCTGCAAGCACAATTCCTGCCAGGAAAGATAAATACTCTGGCAGATGAACTAAGCAGAAACCTAATGGATCCCCACGAGTGGAAATTGGATACACAAGTCTTCAGCATGATAACAAGGACCTGGGGATGCCCGGTAACTGATCTATTTGCCTTCCCTTACAACTGCCAACTACAGAGATTCTGCACAAGGACTTATCACAAGCAAGCATGGAAAGTGGATGCTCTATCTTTCAGCTGGAAAAACTTAACAGTTTATGCCTTTCCTCCACTGCCTCTCCTCCCCAAGGTACTCCTAAAAGTCAGACGAGAAGCCAAAAATGATACTGATTGCCCCAGACTGGCCCCGCCAGCACTGGTACCCAATCCTAAAGAACTTGTCTCAATGCCCAGCATGGACATTACCTCAAATTCCTCACTTATTGACCCAACAAAACAGTCGGATCCCCTGCACAGCCAACTCAGGACTTTAAATCTAGCAGCATGGCAGATAATGTAACCATTCAAAGCACACCTCTCTCTAAAGCGGTGATGGATGTTATTTTGGAGGCCAGGAGGCCTAGCACCAGAAAATCATATGCAGAAAAATGGAAGAGATTCTGTGCTTGGAACCAGGCACAAGGAATTGACACGATTTTACCAAATATTCCTCAGATTTTGCAATACTTAACTGAGATGCTGGACAAAGGCCTATCCTTTTCATCAATTAAGATTCATGCCTCTGCCATTTCAGCTCATTATAATACAGAACCACCTATTTTTTCTCATCCATTACTAAGGCAGTACCTCAGAGGGGCCAAAAACATAAGACCTCCAAGGAGAGAGCACCAGTACCTGCATGGGACCTCAATTATGTCTTGGAAAAACTCACACTGCCTCCTTTTGAGCCAGCCCCTACAGCTGATATAAAATTCTTATCCTGGAAAACAGCTCTGCTCCTAGCAATAACCTCTGCAAGACGAGTCCCAGAGTTACAGGCACTCATGGCTGTGGAACCTTTTATCATTTTCCATCCTGACAGGGTTTCTCTGAGGACAAACCCGACATTTATGCCTAAGGTAGTGTCCATTGTGGCCCTGAACCAAACAATTCATTTACCTACCTTTTATCCAAACCCACAGAATAAGAGTGAGGGACTTCTGCATTCTTTGGACATTCACAGACAGTTATGCTTCTAATTGGATAGAATCAAAGCTTTCAGAAAGACTGAACAACTTCTAGTGGCATATGCCGCAGGATCACAAGGAAAGGCTATATCAAAGCAGACTATTTCTAAGTGGATAGGTCACTGCATTTGTTTCTGCTATTTACAGCATGGCAAATCAGTGCCTAAGAGCATTAGGCCACATTCAACCAGTCACTTCAGCAGCCTTCCTCAGTGGAGTACCAACCAAAGACATCTTAGAGGCTACAACATGGAGTTCAGTGCACACTTTTACAAAGCACCATCACTTACCTCTCTACTCTAAATCCAGGGCAGGCTTTGCCACTGCAGTTCTGCAGGGCCTCATAGCCTCTCCTAATTTTATTTAGCCCCAGCCACCCAACCTTAGCTTTGGGATTCAACCCAATTGTAATGACTGCAACAGTGAAACATGATGAACATAGTACAGTTGCGTACCTACCATAAATATAGATGTTCGAGTGTATTCACTGTTGCAGTCCAGGTTACCCACCCACCATCCCCCTTTTCCTTTGCTGGGACTTATCTGTACTTCTCTATTCTATACAACCTATGTGGTGTATTTGCTTGTAGATGAAGGAAAAGTTTACTTTACTGCATGCATGCTTATTGGAATATTTTAGCCTACCCTTTTGGGGGCACCTGACATCTGGGGCAAGAAAAACTGAAGAAAATGGCATTAGCTGCATCTTTTATACCCCTGTGCACTGACGTCTGGGAGGAGGCGACAGCAACTGACGCCGGACCAGGACTTTGGAATTCAGGCCGACTGCGGGTAGCCTGCCAGCAGGATAACCCAACTGTAATGACTGCAATAGTGAATACACTCTAACATCTACATTTATGGTAGGTACACAACTGTACTTTCCCTTTCTGGCAAAGGACACTTGGATGTGCTCCATCGATCTCCAGGATGCGTACTACCATATCAAGATGGACAGGGGATCCAGGAGATTTCTACGCTTCTGGCTGGGAGCCAGTCACTACCAGTTCAGAGCTCTGCCCTTTGGTGTCACCAAAGCCCCCAGGGTGTTCACCAAATGCATGGCAGTAGTCACGACTCATCTGAGGCATCTGGGATTCCAGGTGTTTCCATATTTAGACGACTGGCTCCTTACCGCCACCACCGAGCATCGACTAACCGAGGCAGGGGACACAACAATCCTCCTCTGATCACAGCTAGGCATCACTATAAACTATGAAAAGTCTGCCTTGTTGCCCTGTCAATATATTACATTTATAAGGGCAGATTTAGATGCAAAAGACATGATAGCAAATTTGCCTCAGGAGAAGTCGTCGACCCTTTGACACCAGGTTACAATCCTAATCAACAGGAAAAAGATTCAAGCAAGATTTGTTCTCAAAGTCCTGGGCTCAGTGGCGGCAGCAGTAACACTTGTTCCCTTGGCAAGCTTCCACATAAGGATACTACAGTGGCTCCTATTTGCTCAATGGTCTATGCAGGATCTACCCATGTCAGATGAAATTCTCATCATGGAGACCTGCAAGAAGGGCCTAAAATGGTGGCTTTAGTCTATGCAAGTGACGATAGGCAGACCATTCATCCTCCCTGACCAGTAGCCATTGGGACCACAGACGCTTCCCAGATAGGGTGGGGGGGCATTATCTGGGACAGACTGTTCAAGGGACTTGGCAACAACATGAGTACCACTTGCACATCGTCCTAGAGATGAGAGCAGTGTTCCTGGCATTGCAAACAATACAGGGCTCTCTACCTATGGGGACGATCGCAATTCAAACAAACATGTCAGTAGTGTGTTACATCAACAAGCAAGGCGAAACTCGATCCTACCCCTTGTGTCGAGAGGCTCTGAGTATGGCAGTGGACAATGTCTTCCCAATGCTTTCTGATTGCGACACATTTCTTTGAAATCCAACATGATAGCAGACAAGCTAAGCAGGGCTATCCTTATGCCCCACAAGTGGTCCCTGAAGCAGGATATTGCGAACCAAAATTTATTCAAGTGGAGCCAGCCCTGCTGCAACCTTTTTGCCACCTCCATCAATAACAAATGCAGCAGCTGTTTTGCCCTAGTCCCCCCACTGGGACAGTCACCCATGGATGCACTTGTTCACGATTTTCCCAAGGTTCTTCAGAAAGCAAAATCGTCGGGTTGCAAACTAATACTCATTGCCCCTTACTAGCCTCATAAAATATGGTTCCCATTTCTATGGCCCCATCTCCATGAGGAGCCTCGGATTCCTGACCCAGTTCCAGAACTTCTGGTGCATCAGTTGGGTATGCTCCATCCTTCCATACAGACCCTCAAGCTGACAGCTTGGTTCCTCCACTTCCTGTTTTTAGCCAGACTTCCTGACATCTCTCCAGCAGTACAACATATTTTAATTACCTCGCACAAATCCTCAACAAGAAAACTTTATACTAGCAAATGGAACCGGTTCTCTTGTTTTGCAGTTAAAAATAGTATTGACCCTTTTACTGCACCTATTTCAAAGATCCTCAAATTTCTCGCTGAAACCTTTAACCAAGGAGCCGCAGCGGCAACAACTGTCCGAGTTCAGCTGGCTGCTATTTCCAGATTTCATGTGGGAGAAATGGATTCCAACATTGTGTCCCACAGGTTTTGCAAAGCTTTCCTAAAAGGTACTATCCTCTTGAGACCCCCAATAAGAGAACCACCTCCTCCTTGGGATCTAAATTTAGTCCTCACTGCCTTGATTCGTCCTCTTTTTGAACCTGCTGATACTTGTTCTCTGAAATTCTTGACTTGGAAAACTATTTTCTTGACTGCCATTATCTCAGCTGGGGGGGTTTCAGAATTTCAAGCTCTATCCATTCGTCCCCCTTATATCTCAGAACCAACCCCTCCTTCCTACCAAATGTTTGCTCAGAGTTCAATCTGAATCAGTCAGTAAAACTACCTGCATTCTTCCCTAATCATGGCAACAAGGCAGAATATAAACTCCACCAACTAGATGTTCATAGACAGTTACGTTTTTACTTGCACAGGGCACACAAATTCAAAAAATCTGGCCAATTGTCTGTATCCTTTGCAGAAAACAGAAAGGGAACTTCAGTCTCAAAAATAACTTTATCAAAATGGCTTTCAGACACCATCACTTGCGTCTGTAATTCATAGAACAAGCAGCTGCCAGGAAAAATTAAAGGACACTCAACTAGGGCCTTGCCTACCTCTACTGCCTTTCAGGCCAGACTGCCTTTAGACTCTATTTGTGTGGCAGTTATGTGGACTAATCCCCATACCTTCATCACTCATTACAAAGTAGGTGTGGCCTCCCGGAACAGGGCATCCTTTGGTTCCACGGTACTGAAGAGTCTATTCCATTGAGCCACCCAAGAAGAAGGTGCTGGGGATGCAGTCCCAACCAGCAAGAAGGAAGGCAAGATAGGGACAAAACATAAAGAAGTTATGTATTCACCATAACGTTCCATGTTTGTTGTCTTTGATCTCGCCTTCCTTCTTGCGTCCCACCTTCCTTCCCCCTCCTGAAAGATCGAGAGGAATTATCCATCATTTGGCTACATAGGCTGTGATTCCTTTCCTGCCTTATGAGTTGGATAGACTGAGTTCTTCTATTACTATCTTGGTGGGATATATCTATCTATATATATATATATATATATATATATATATATATATATATATGTGTGTATGTGTGTGTGTAGATATATGTATATAAATATGTATAGTTTATGTACATGTCTATCTATATTTGGATATTATAGTCTAGTGTTATGGGTTATCACAAACGAGATCTGGGTAACTCTCGCTAGGCATGTTGGGGTGGGGTTTAGCCTTGAGCCAGTGGAAGCTCTCGAGCTTTAGAATGCGGCCAAGTGGCTCCGAACCCAACCAGCAAGAAGGAAGGCGAGATCAAGGACAACAAACATAGAACGTTATGGTGAGTACATAACTTCTTTTTTTGAGCCATTTGAGGCAACAGCATCTGCTCATCTCAAATTATTATCCTGGAGGCAAATGCTTCTAGTGGCTATTACCTCTACAAGAAAGGATGTCAGAGTTACTGGCCCTTGTGTACAAGAACTTTTCACAGTGTTCCCCAAGAACAAAGTCAGCTTTAGACCCAAACCTTCTTCCATGGCAAAATTAGTTACAGAGGCCACCGTTAACCATTCTTAGACCTGCTGATGTCCACAAGAAACTCTGATAACTCTGACAGAAACAGATCTGTGGTGAACACAGCAGTTAGTCATGCCCTTAGTCTTGGAGAAAATGAGCAGACTGGTCACAAAGTAAAATTATTTAAAAATGGCTGGCTACGTGCATTTTGTTCTGCTGTGGAAAACATGGCAAATCCTTGCAGGGGCATGTTGGAACTCATTCTGTGAAAGCACTTGCCACTTGAGCAACCCTCTTCAAGAATTCTCTAGTGATACTTTTTCTAAGCATTGTAAGTTTGATATGGAGTCTAGAAGCAAGGAGGTCCTTGTCACAGTTGTAAAAGAACCACTATGTCTGCCAGACACAGGTAACGCCACAAATTCCAAACTAAAACTGACTGGAGGTCTTCTATTTCCTTGTTGATTTCCATGGTAATTCTTTCCATGACTTTGCAGATAAGAAAAATCAGACTAATGGGTCTGTAGTTTCCAGGATCTGTTGAAAGTTCTCCCTTATGTATAGGGATCCAAACTGAAAACACCAAGGCCGTTCCACCACGATCTAATGAAGGCTTAGTCTGAAAGTGCTTATTTTATTTATTTATTAGGAATAAACGTTTCTTTATTAATTGGGGAGTACATCAATTTTTTGGACTGCTTTCTATACATCTTCTCCATGGTGGAACAGCCTTGGTGTTTTCATTTTGGATTCTTATTTTACTTGGCTGTTTCTTTATCCAACATTGTGGTTTATACGTGGATTATGAATAGGGATGACCGTCACAGTCCTCCATTCACTTGGCACAAAGCTTGTTTCAAGACTATAGTTAATGACTCAAGGGGTCCTGATGAATCATATTTTAGACTGTTCAGGAGGCATCCTGGGATATTATAGGGGTCCATTGAGGCTGTGTTCTTGGATTTAATGAGTGCAGTGAGTACATACCCCCTAGTTAGAGTTGGAGGGTATTTTGGGAGAGATGGTTGGGGTGAGACATGGCCTAAAGCTGGAATTGAATTGGTCAGCCAGCAGGTTTGCTTGTATCATCAGGCTGTATGAATGTGGCACCATTAACTGTCAGGTCAACACATAGCTATGTACTGCCCTTGAGGTTTCTGACATAGTTGAAATGGTTGTCTTTCACCTGGGGGGCTATCTTAACCTCAAAGTTGGCTTTGCTTGACTTAATTAGCCCTCTTAGTTGCCTGTTTAGTTTGATGAGAATTTGTCTTCATGGGAATTACCCTTCCTGATTTTTGCCATATTTTTTTTTGTTGTATATCCTGTTTAATTTGGAATACCACCAAGGCAGTTGGTTTCTGGGGCTAGTCTTGGGCTTACTTCTGGTAGGTACAGCAGCCTCTGTGTAGCTATTGACATGAATGTACAGAGTTTGAGAACAATTTGTCATAGGCTGCTGTGTTCTCAGGGTTTGGAGTGGCATTGAATTTTGAGCAAACTGTCACTTAATAAAAGATAATTTGCTTTAGTTCATAACTGGTGTTGGTTTTGATGGGATTACAGAGTTGATTTTGATTTCAAAGGAGACAGCTTTATTGTCTGACCTTACCAGGAGGATGAGAAATGGGGGGTGTGCATCGTTCTCCCATATTTGTGAGTACAGAGTCCAGTATGTTGGAGCCTCTAGTGGGGGTATTCACTATTTGGTCAAGGGTGTTTGTATTTACAAAGTCCATGAATCTCTGTGCCTGTAGATGTGAAGTTCTGTAAGACTCGCAATCTGTAGGGGTTAGTCTCCCATGAGTAAGATGTTAGATTGGATGGTAAGTGTCTGTAGTAGTTCTAAGTATACAGTATGAGTTTCTTAGGACATGGAAGGTGATCTGCAACTAGTTAGGATATGGTACGAAATGTTGTCTTTGGTGAGCTGCATATGGAGGAACTCCAGCACATCGTCCTGTTTAATCACTCTAGAGATGTGCTTGTTATTGATGTATATTGAGACATCTCCACCTTTAGCCTTTGTGAGTGTAGCTACTGGTCTAAAAGTGTGGAAGGCACTGAAATCTTGTACTGTCATGGTACACAATGCCACTTTAAACCATGTCTTGTGGGGATTCAAGGACTTGTTCCAGATGTCTGTATTCTCAAGTGTAAGAGAGGCTTGGAGGGAGTGAACTTTTTTTTTTGAAGCTCCTGGCATTGAGCAGTAACATTTTGAAGTTCAGTTAAGTTGATTTTGTTATGTCGGTAAGTTTGTCAATTTGGCATTGCCTAAAAAAAAAAGGTACTGTGGATATGGACAAAGTTTTATCCAGTATTCCAAAGCCTAGAGGGGAAAGGTGCAGACCATTGGATGTGGATAAAGTTTTATCCAGTATTCCAAAGCCTAGAGGGGAAAGGTGCAGACCATCCTTGGCAAAGCAATGTAGTCTGTTAGCAGTGTCCTCCCAAGCTGTCAAATGTTGGATCCCCTTAGAATGACACCAGAAAGATAGCTAGTTGTTGAAATCAGTTTTTTTGCTCATATTGTGGCATCATCCTCGGTGATAGTAATATGCTGCTCAGTGCTGGGTTCATTCCAGTCCATCATTCTGAAAGCGCCATAATGTATTTTCATATAGTCGAAGGAGGTACATCTAATTGGACTATGATGGAATCATACTGGTAGCTGTAGTGTAGTGACTTGAGTGTGTGCATGACTTGATGGATTCTGGCTCCAGATAAGCAGTACACAGACTTCATAAACTTAGTAGGCAAGTCCTAGGTTAGTTACATTTCAGGTCATTTTAAGCCTAGCCGTTTTCCCTTCAAGGGTGAGAATCAAACCTCATGTATGCAAGGTAAATACTGTAACCACTAAGACAACCTTCAAACCCCCTTCTCCATGTTCATGGTTAGAGGGGCATTGGTATATCTTACTTTGGAGTCCCTGATGGCAATTGTCCTGAGAAGCATGTTTGCTTGCCTTAAGGGTTTAGTGTTTGGGGCGCCACTGAGAGTGATTATGTGCGCACTGATAGTGATTGATTGTGGTGTTAGGTGGTGTTTTTCTGAGTGCCTTTGGGCTTGCTGAGGCATAGCTTTGACAATTGGTGGTCTAGACTATCTTTAAGAAGATTGCTTTTAAGTGCTTCAGCATACATTAGTCTGTGTGAGTTTTGTGCAGCGTGAGGTAGGGTGTTGTCTGTGTGGTTTTTACAACCTGATGTGGGCTTGTATGAGTTTAGCCTCCCATGTCACTGTATAAGTACACCTCTTGCATACTGTCTGCTTTTTTGTGTGTTAAATGGCTGTTTGTAAACTGAGACCATTGCTACATTCTCAAGATGTCGATATCTACCAAGCTAAATACAGATAAGTTAGGAAATTGCCTATCCATACTATTCAGTCCTTTGATTGTTGAGCTACAAAGGGGTGGTGTATTGGGGTTATAAGTCTACTAAGAGTGTCTTTTTGGTGCAGATTATGGTAAACAAAAGTAAATTCTACTAACTAATGTTTACACAGTACTGATATCTGCTAAATTTGTAAACATTGCCACTTGTTGCCGAACTAGCTGCTTTAAGCTTGCTGGCACGGAAGGTATTTGCTCTATATTTACTACTTTACAGGGTACAGTTTTATGGAGCATTCTACAGGGAAAATTTGCTTTCTAGGTGTTTGTTGCAGGGTACTGCTAACTCATGCAGACATGTAAAATTTATTGCAGAACAGAAAAAACAGAAAAATAACTGAGTCTCATTTTGTATATTTTGCACCTTGGCTACACCAGGCAAATGCCCAGGTCTCTCACCACTGAGTGCATACTTAAGTTTTCCTAATGTAAAAACAGTAGAAGATATCCACAAGTGTAATGCTACCACAAACCAATTAAATAACTAGCTGGAATCACTTGCTGAAGTAATTTCAAGACAGTCTTACAGCAGTCTTCTTCTTTCGGCTTTTTCCCAGTTAGGGGTCGCCACAGCGGATCACCTGTCCGCTCATGATTGGTAGTGGAGTCTTACGGTGTCGAGTTGCCAGCCCAGCGCCCAACCTTCCATGTAAGGCGCACATGCACGCACTCATGCCTAGGGCCAGTTTAGAGTATCATGTCTTTGGGATGTGGGAGGATACCACAGTAACAGAGTAAAATAGTTCTTTTTTTTTTTTTTTTTTTTTTTGTTTACAAAAAATACAGTGAAATGCATGCACACAAGCAGGAAATTATAGCTTTTTTCAAAATAATGTAATTTAGCAATCAAAGATATTTAACTTTGAATGGAAGCCACAGGATGCGGTTAAAACACTTCTGGAACACAGGAAGCTAGGACTGTAAGCATTGCAGAGCTCTAGGAAAATGAGCAGGAGACTAGATGTAGTGAAGGAGGAGGTTTACTCAAGTAGAACTGGTTTGCTGGGTGGTGGGCACTCAGTGTCCTGGATCTGTGGAAAAGAATGGGTGAGAAGTGTACATCAATAGCAATGAAAGACGGGAGGGACTTTGGAAATCAGATTGTCATGATGGATGGAGGCCAGACAGACAGCCTTATAAAAACCACCGCAGCAAAATGATGGGAGAGTTGGGTAGAAAAGCAGGCTAGCTAGAAAGGCATCCGCAGGATCATAGGAAATTACTGGGCTAATGGCCCCAGGGCCCTTGCAAGCCTAGCCAAGTTCTACCCTTACTTCCATGATTAGCCCTTATTGCCCCTGTCCGAGAAAGAGACAGGTGAAACCTTCAGGGTGAATTTACAGTTACCCATCCAATCGTATAGATTACATTTGAAGAGGGCCAATGAGATGCTGTGTTTGACATGAAGTGGGAGTCTGTTCCAAAGGTGTGGTAATCTTTGGGAGACAAATCTGTCCGTCCAACAGGTTCTATTAATATCACATACCAGGTTAAGGTCTTTAGAGCGAGTAACCCATGTACAGTTAGATTTACGGAGATGCAGCATTTCCAATAAAGCAGGGTCAGAGATTGCCTTGTTTGCAAGAAAGAGATCGCTTCTCAGTAGTCTGTATGAAATGGAATAAAGTGAGAGTGATTTCAGGTGATCCACATAGGACAGATGCTGAAGACCTTGAATTTTCCTTGTGAGGAACCTTTGTGGTCTCTCCAATTGCTGCTGGTGCTTGAAAAGGTACATACCAAAAGGGGTGTTGTACCCAATTATTGGCCGGAAGATGGAAGAGTACAAGGAGGTTATAACTTCTTTTTTTTTTCTGGAGGAAATACCCTTACTTTTGAGCTGAGACGTATTGAATGCCCTTCTTACCACTGTGGAGACATGGTGGTCAAAGATAAGGTTGCTGTCAACCTGTGTGCCCAGGTCTGTCACCACTGAGTGCATACTTAAGATGTTGCTATTCATGTGGTAGTTAGCAGGAGCATCGCCCTTACTGAAAGGGATGATGATGCATTTTTTTGCATTGAGTTTAAGGCCATGACTTTGGCACAAATCATTTGTTTAAGACCCTCTTGTAGGATGTTGACATCATTTGGAGATTCTGTGACCGCTCCTAGTTTGCAGTCATCAACAAACTTTTTCAGCCACAGACCTTGAGTTTTTGCTTGTACTTCAGAGAAGTAGATTCCAAGTAATAGAGGTCCCAGGACTGATCTCTGTGGAACAGCACTGGTTACAGGTCTGCTGTTGGAGGTGAATTCCCCTGTTTTGACTGTGTGGGTTCTATCAGTGAGCCATTTAGCTACCCATCTAACAATATAAGGGTTGATACCTAGCTGGGTGAGTTCATCACTGATGCCTGAGTGGGGGATACTGTCAAACGCCTTGGCTAAGTGTAGGTAGGCTGTATGCACAGATTTCCCCTCGTCCATGGTGTTGGTGACTGTCTCAAAGTCCACCAGGTTTAAAAGGCATGATCTCCCTTTGACAGATCCAAACTGAGTAGGGTCAAGTGTTTGGAGATTACCTATATCTTTGTTGATGATGTCCTTGATGATTTGCTCTCTGGCCTTGCAGATAAGGCTAGTCAGGCTGATAGGTCTATAGTTCCCGGCGTTAGTGGAAGCGCACCACCTTTGTGCAAGGGAGTAATGGTGTCCATTTTCCATTTAGCTGGGACAAAGCCAGTGTTTTAGACTGTGATTGTAAAGAGTATCCAATGGTATTGCTAATTCTTGTTGGAACCCATGGAGGACGCAGCCTGATATGTTGTCAAGTCTCATAGATGCTGTTTTTTTGGCCTTAGAGAAGGCATTTATGACCTGATCTTTAGAGATGCAAGGTAGGGGGCAGGTGGTAGGGATGTCATGGGGAGCATGTGGCGGGGACAGGGAAGTGAAGTTTTCACAGAATCTGTCTGCCAACAGGTTAGGTACGTCCACATGCTCAGTATATGTGGTATCATTAACTACTAGTTTGGCACAAATCCAGGCCTTTCCTTTTAGGTTACAGATCAGAGATATTTCAGGTGCAGCTAACATTGGGTAAGACAGCGATTCAGGTCGTAGCCTGCTATGGGTCCCCAACCATGACCCAAGACTCTCACTCCACATTCCTAAGCACCCTGGAGAATATTACGGTCCAACCTAACACTGTCATACTGGGTGACTTCAACCACCCCTCCATTAACGGGGAAAACTACTTGTGTACCAATACACTAGCCCAACGTTTCCTGGAATTCATTAATTCCAATGCTGTGGACCAGCTCGTTCTTACCCCTGCTAGAGGTAGCAACATCCTTGACCTGGTCATTACTAACATGGGTGACCATGGCTCTATACCAATAGTCAACTCCTCCCTGGTTAGATCCAACCACAAACTAATCACCGTGGAAATCCACATCCCTCCCACCCCCGCAAAGGTAATCACCATGAAAAGTTTCTCCAAAGCTAACTTTGGGCTCCTAAAAACAGAGGTGGCTAACTTCACAGCACCCATGCAATTGGAGAACAGCTGCATAACAGCCGAATCATACACTAATGCCCTGTACAAACACGTACACAAATGTGTGGATCTTGCCATACCCAATAGAACAAAGATGCTCTCCTCCAAAAAAAATGGAAGTCAATTTGGTGGTCCCCTGCCATAAACAAACTCTACAACAGGAGGAGGAAAGTGATGTGAAATAAGGTGAAGTCCTAAGACTGGAAGAACTCCCTTATCAGCCTCAACAAAAAGTTGAGATCCCTCATCAAATCCTCTAAAGCTAGCTGTGAAAAAATTGCAGCAGATAGTAAAGACAACCACAAGGCCTTCTATAGTTATGTAAAGAATCTCCACGGCAATACCCAGATTTGCTTGGAGCTGTTGCACAATGGCACCACTTATACCGACCAACAGATATTGCCAATATACTGGCCAACAGATTCAGTGCCAACTTTACCACCCCCCCAGGTCCAATCACAATACCAGTAGATTCCCAGGCACCCAGTATTATTGCTGCACAGGTTAAAACAGGACTGTCCAAGGCCAAGAATACAGCTTCTATGGGACCTGACAATATCCCTGGCTGTCTTCTACATGAACTACAGAGTGAAGTGGCACCACACCTGTGTTCCCTGTTCAATCACAGCCTCACCTCAGGCTTTGTCCCTATTGAATGACGCATTGGTACAGTCATCCCTCTCCACAAATGAGGAGTGACCACAGACCCAGGGAGCTATCGCCCCATTAGCCTGACAAGTCTGATATGCAAAGCTATGGAACGCATCATCATGGACTTAATAAACAAGGATATAGGGAATCTCCAAACTCTGGATCCCACACAGTTTGGTTTTGTGAAGGGTAGATCATACCTGCTCAACCTGGTCGACGACTTTGAGTCAGTCACCAGAGCTGTGGATGAAGGCAAGGTGGTTCATGCAGCCTACCTTGATCTGGCCAAGGCCTGTGATGCCATTCCCCACTCAGGAATCATAGAAAAACTCACTAAGCTAGGCATCAACCCCTATATCAATAGGTGGGTTGCAAACTGGCTCACAGATATAACCCAGAGTGTGAAAGTAGCTGACTCCAAGTCAGACTGCCGACCAGTCACGAGTGGAATCCCACAGAGTTTGGTCCTGGGTCCTCTCCTTGTTTGATATCTACTTCTCTGAAGTCCAGGTCAACACGAATGGACTTTGGCTGACAAAGTTGTTCACAGACTATTGCAAGTTGGGAGCCATAATTAATTCCCCAAGTGATGTTGATATCCTACAGAAAGGCCTCTCTGAGACCAATGACTGGTGTCAGAACCATGGCCTTAAGCTCAGTGCCAAAAAATGTCGTCATCCACTTTGGGAAAAACCCGGTTCCCACGAATTACCACATCGATGGTTGTCCACTGAATACAGAAGGCGTCATAAGAGATCTGGGAACACGGGTTGACAGCAACTTCTCTTTTGACCACCACTTTGCCACTGTGGTCAGAAAGTCCTTCTATGTGGCACATCTAATTACTAAGGGTTTTGCATCTAGGAAGAAAGAGGTCATCGTCTTCCTCTACTCTTTCCTTATTAGGCCAATTATGAAGTACAATGCCCCATTTGGCATATACCTCACTAGACACTTGCAGCAACTGCAGAGGCCGCAAAAGTACCTCACAAAGAGGATCCTAGGCCTTAAACACTTGTCCTATATGGACAGACTCAAAAAACTCCCAACTATTCTCTGTCGCATATCTCCTACTTAGAGGCGATCTCTGCTTGACTTACAAAGCCATGCCTGACCCAGCTCTGTTAGAAGTGCTACAGATAAAGAAATCCCAATCCCTCCGCACTACACTCTCCAAAGATCTCAACCTATTACCACAATCAGCAGAACAAGCTGGAGGGACAGCTTCATAACTCAGAGAATGCCCATGCCATGGAATAGACTTCCCATACATGTCAGCTGAGCTCCTCACTGGCCCTCTTCAAGAGAAATCTTGGTGAGTGGATGGGAAATAGAAAATTCACCCCGGGGATCACTCCAGTGGCTATATTTGACAGAGCACTGGGAACGAAGGTTGGGTGGCATGATGCCAGGGTAATTAGGGTATAGGCTTGTAAGGGCTTCAGAGCCATTAGCCTAGTACAACCTATGAAGCTATATAACTAAAGAATGCCTTATAGTTGTCTTTAGTTGAGGAAGCTAATTTGGATTCATAGTTTGCTTTGGAGGACTTCACAAGAAGTCTTTTTCGTTTAAGCTGAGGAAGGAGTGTTTCCACTTTAGGGCTCATTCCCTCTTACTTTTAGATAGCAATTTTTTCCTCTTATTGTAAAGCCTGTTAATGGCAATTGTCCACCAGGCAGGTTTGCTCTTCCTTGAGGAGCTTGTTTTGGTCCTATCAGGTACGGCCAAGTCAGTGCAGTTATACAGGTGTTTGTATAAAGCATTGGTGTAGAACTCTGCATAGTTGCCAGTTCCATCTGGTGGGGAGGTGCAGTGAAGCTGTTTATACCATCCCTTAAGAATTTTTTAGTTTACTTGCTGCTAGTGGGGTATCAGGTGTGATGGTTCAAATGAGACAGATCTGTGGTCAGATCTCACCAAGGAACACCTCAGTGGGGGTCTACAGTGATTCCTCATATTGGTAAGCACCAGATCCGGGATGTTGACACCCCATGTGTGGGGGTGTCGGCACTCCTTGTGTGAGGGTGTCAGCCAACTGGTCCAGGGCATTGGAGTTAATAAAGTTGAAGGAACCTTTGGTCAAGTGCGTTTGAGCACGAGTAATTTACAGTCAGTGGATGGGTAGTTAGTCACCCAAAACCATAGTGTTTAGATGTATCTTGATATACTCGAGTAAATAGGCAGAGTGGGTGTCCTGATTCATGGAGTGGGTCCTGTAGCTGGCAGTGACTTGGTTAGGTGTCCTACCAACAGTTAATTGCACCTGAAGTATCTCCAGGCAGTCATACTCTTTAAACAATCTGGAGGTGTATTTATCTTTAGTGAATATTGATACACCGCCTCCTTTAGTTTTCATGTATTTTGTTTGTGGTCTGAACATGTAGAAAGAGGTGTAACCCAGTATGGCTTGGGTGGTCTCCATAGCTTTGAACCTGGTCTCCATGACTATACAAATGTCTGCGTCTTCCAAGTTGAGGACTGCTTCCAGTGAGTGCAGTTTCGTGTTAAGACTCCTAGTGTTTATGTGTATAACCTTTGAGGTTGTTAGATGGTGTTTTCTCCATCCAATCAAATAAAGCCCATATTGGAGCTCTTTAAGAAACTTTTGCTTAATATGTTATTGGGGTATTGTCAGACACAGAATTCAACTTTAAGCATGTAGATGAGCAGAATATAAAAGCACTGAAGTGCAAACTGGAGCAGAGACTTGTACTGCAGTTTAAGGCACCCGACTTTACAGACATTTACCATAACACTTTATGGCAACAACACAATAAAAATGACTAAGACTCAAATCTGGCAGCAGTACACAGTCTTGCCACAACTAAACTACAAGACTATGGCCCAGTAGAAAACAATTCCACTGGATTCGGTCTCCAACACAGTCAGCATGGAAACGGTGACAAATGAGGCTGAGCTGGAGGTAACCCTGGTCAATATTTTAAAAAAAATGTAGAAGTTGAACTATCTTGTAGAAATCTATTTAAAAGACGATGATGGGCAGGTCAAAGAAATGACTGAAGTAGTTATTGAGCTCTCAGATGCTTTCCAGACATTAATGACGATGAACTGCTGAAGGCAAAATTGGAGACGTCAGCTGCTTAACTTAAATTGTAATGAAGACAGGTTGGAATGTAAAAATCTTCAATTTAGTGGCATTCCAGAGGCCTATTTTGAGGAAAAAATAGCTGAAAAGACCCAGTTGTTGGAGTCAGAAATTATTTTTGAGGGAGTTCTTTGGACAGCATGGGCATTAAAGAGGGATAGAATAAAAAAAAAAAAACATAGCTGGTCCTAGTATGCTTTGCAACATGTGTGCAAAGGGAAAGGATCCTCACCAAAGTTTGGCAGCTTCAAATATGTTTAAAATGTGGTGAAGCCAGAGTGTGCACAGATTTAAGATTTTTTTCTCTGGTAACATGCTAGAAGTGTGCTGCCTTCATTGCTGCACCGAAATAATGCAGGAAAAAGAGTTTAAGATTTAAACTTGTCTACCTAGCATGCTTTAAGATCAGCTTTCCAGGAGGGATGGGGACTTTCACAGACCCAAGAGAAGAAGCATTAAGTAGCCTCAAGGTCAGTGGACATAAGGAACTTAGCGCCTCCAAAGCTGGACATGTCTAGGAAGTGGGAAATTAGAAGAGGGTACCAAGGCTAAGCTGGAGAGGACTGACAGATGTCTTTCCATTATTTCAAAATTTACCTCATTGAAAATGAGAGCAGACCACATTCATGAGTGAAGGTGTAGAAAATGAGAGCAGACCAGATTCATGAGTGAAGGTGTAGAAAATGAGAGCAGACCAGATTCATGAGTGAAGGTGTAGGGAATAGCAACATTTGTTAAAGGTTGTGACTCACTGACATAATATTGGAAATTGATTACTAAGTGCAGCATGCCAATATGTAAATAAAGAATCAGTTATGCTTCCAAGATACAATACAGTTGCAGCCACCTGCTTCAGCGGTGAAAAGGGTACCTACGGTCTGTGCTTAGTTTGGGGCAGTGCCTCCAGCCTGGAAGATGGTTTGAAGAATTTGCACATAGTTGTGTTATTTTAGGAAAATGGTAAACTTGTTAGTGACAGGATTGCTATTAGAAGTGCAGCAGGCATGCCAAAAGGAATAGGGAGTGACAAAGAAAGGAGTATGATTAATATAAATATATGGAAACAGAATATTGAGCAGAAGAGAATACAAAACCAAGGAATAAACTCAGAGAATCCAGTGATAAAATAGAAAACACAGATGGCAATGGCCACACACTGGAAGAATAAAAATAAAAAGCCAAGTGTAATATGGTCATAAACTATATTGACTGGTACCAGGAATACAGAAATGTATTCAGTGTAGAGTGTCATAGGTAAAGAGAGTCTTTAATGTCTGCTTGCTTGAACTCATATTCGAGTTTGAGCATGAGCAGCAGCCTACACAGACTACAAGGTGCTCAAGTATTTGGCTTTGAGACAGTGATTTTTGAGCACTTAAGACTTGAGCACCTGTAGTAAACCTAGAGTGACCATGTTGAAACACATTATTGCCATTCCAGATACTAGAAACAATAGTGTGCTTGGAGGGTTTTTATACAGGAGTGAAAGGAATGCTTTCTGGGCATAAGTTTACAGAGGGCATCTTTGCCAACTAAAGCAAAATTTCAGATAGGGCAGATTGTTTGTAGATATAATACACTTTCAGGAGGGCAGGTTGCTGATGTTTTGGTGACTAGAATATGTTTTTTTATCCAGGGAACGTAGCAGGAGATGAATGTTTAAGGCTGAAAAGATGAATGAGAAATTGTTTAACATAATTAATGGGGCTTTACGATGTGCAGCACACGGAGAAGAAGAATTTGCATAGTATTCCTCTAAATATTGTTAGTGGTCTAGATTTGATGAGTATATTAAGACAGCATATAGATAATTGCAGGGATTAATGTTGGTCAACTAATAATTTCAGACCATGCATATGTAACAATAGAACTGCATCTGGGACTTCATTATGTTTGTGTCACAATGCAGATTTCCCACAGCTCTGTTAAAGAAAGCTCAGTTTCAGCAGTGAGTACATGAGAAGGTCAAACATAAATTTCTTGGGATTGTGGAGGTTACAGTAGAGGTGGTGCACCATTAAAGAGATGCTAATGGAAGTTCGGGAGCACACAGGAAGACTGGCAAGAATCTTCTTTAATCAAAGAAAATTCCTTCTGGAAGAGTTAAGAGTAGAGAAAAGAGGCAGAGTTAGGGGGAGGAGGAAGAGAGGAATAGATAAATCCTGATGGACCTGACCTGCAGAATAGTGACGAGGAGAGGACGAGAATGCAGATGATAGCCTTGAAAAATGTACATTATTCAAATTCTTCTAGAGCAATGGAGGGATTAAGTGGGTAGGCTGAGGTAACAGGAAAATGAGCAGAATATGCTGTCTGCAGTAACCCTCCTATTGGTGAATCACAGAATGGGAGAAATTTTGAAGGCAACTAAAAAGTGTTTTGAGGATCTTTAGCAGGTGGAGGTGGGCATTGAGATGATGGATTTATCCGTACAAGCTTACTTGGCAGATCTGCTGTTAAAATTGAAGCTCAGAGTAAAAAAAAATAGCAAATACTCTTTGAAGAAATTTCATGGGTAATTAGCAAGCAACACCCTTATTCTTCATGCACAGACAGAATATTATCTGAGGTTTGGTAGTTAGGGAGAATGAAGCTGTTTAACTGGTAATAGCAGTTGACTGACATTTTTAATAATAGAGATTGGAAACTCCTGGAGAAAGGATGCCAGGGGACTTAGGGCCATTAGCCTAGTACACACCTATGAACCTATGAACCTTAGTAGTTCCTAAAGAGAAGAGTGGTCCTTGGGTGTACTGGACCATGTAGCCCTATAACTATATTAAATCATGACTTAAATGTATGACAATATTGGCAAACAGACTGGCCAGAGTGATTCCAAAACTGATAAGTTCATTGTTATTTCATTGGAAGGAGGCAGACTTTTGATATATTACACACATTGCTGATAATACATGTTGCTGAAATTGCAGGAGAAAAAGAGTAGACATAATTAACCTCAAGAAAACATCTAACATAGTTGATTGGAATTATCTGCCTAAGGTATTATATGAAATGGCAATACCAGAACAGTTAGTAATGCTATCAGAAAGAGTTTCACAGCAAAGGTAAAGATGATAGCTAACTTGTCAGTAGAGGTATGTCTTATGAAGTGGGGAAAAGCAGCATTGACCCTCTTATTTGCCATTATTTGAAGCAACTGGCTAAAAGAATAAGGACATCTCATTTGCAGGGATAGTAATGGGGATAACAGGAGTTAAAAATAGTTCTTTATGTAAATGACATTATTTTGACACTCTGAAATACCCGTAGAGAATGGCAAACTTGTTTACGTTGTTAATGCAATTTGGAAGACAAAAAGGCTTACATACAGGTTGAATGTAGGGAAAAAAAAGCTTTGCAAATCCCTGTCTGGGACAGATAGTTTGAGAGATATCCTAAAATGTGGCTACCCAGTCTTAAGTATCTGGGTGGTGGCTGGGGGAGACACTAGAGGATTTGAGGGATACTTTAAGCGATTTGATAGACAAAATTAAGGGTGAAATTAGAGAGATTCAGATATCTGAACTGAGAGCAGGACCAATGAATCCAAGTGTCATCTATGTGAATACATCTTAACTGCATTAAGACAGTGGATGAGTTTTTTGTGGAGAGGTGCTCAGGAGTGAGTGGCATGGAAGAGTATGTTGGCTAAGGAACAGAGGGGCACGAAAACACTGGATCTAAATATTTACAAGTACAAGTTCCACAGTGGATTCATGTAGAACAATGCATAGATGACCCGTATCAGGCAGTGTGGGAAGACATGGTAGTGGAGAAAGTTAATTGGCTAGAAAAAAAATATTTGACTGATGCATTATGGGGAGTGCATCTGGAAAAGCCAACAAACCCAGTACTGTTGCTAGTTAAACAGGAAGCATGTGAAAGTATGTGTAATACTAAGCTAGCAAAGGGGAGTTAGGATATCCTTCCATTAGGGAAAAGGAAGAATGGTAGCAGATAATAGAAAAGGGAGAGTCTTGGTCTTGGAGGAATGTCAGCAAAAAATATGGCTTGGTTAAAAGTTATGAAAAGGATGTTAAATTACTGGTTACCAAGTTGGAACAAACTGGAACAAGATGGAACATGGAGAGACTGAATCTAATAAAATGGATAAAATATATAAGTTGTGCAATACTTGCCCGGTAAACCAGTAGCAAAACTATGTAGAATATTACAAAGCGATATCCAAGAAGTGGATGAAGTAATGATGACAGGGTGGGGAATGACATTAAGAAAAATGTGTACCAGCTGGCAAATCTCTGATTTAGAAAGTAAAGGATTTTTGTTTGATTTTTCCCCACAAATATGTCTGTACTCCACATAATATAGTCTTATTCCCTAAAGCAATTGAATAATATTGGAGATGCAGCCATATAGAGTGGGTATTGATAGCATGTCTTCTAGGATTGTATCAAATTGCAAAATGTATAAACGACCTAAAGGAATTTCTGCAATGTGTAGTGGGAGATGGGATAATGCTTACAAAGCAAGTTATTTCCTAAGAATCTGGGACAACATGAAAGATATTTCAAACACTAAAAATCTGTTGAGATCATTCTGTTAGCAGCCAAAAAGGCAATCACAAAGAAATGGAAAAAATATGACAGCTTCAACTGTAGCAGAAGTAATGAGTAGTAGAGAAAGTAAGAGCACAATAAAGTAGGGAGGAAAGGGAGAGGCATGAGAAATTGATATGAAAATTGTTACCTTGGCTAATACATGTAGAAACTAAAAGCTAAGAGGCATTCAAGACAAAATCTGAAAAGTAAGACAGGATGAAAGCAGTAACCAAAGGAGGAAGTGGGATGAAGCCTTATGGGGGTTAGTTTGCAGGAAGAAGTGAAAAATGTTTCATCAATTGCATGACAAATGTTGATTGCTATGCCTCTTAAGTATCCCATCCTTTTTTGCCTAACTTCTTACCGGTTTGCTTTTCTCTTTTTCTAGCAGTATTGTTTTGTTATCTCATGTGTCACGCAGTCTTATGTTACTTGGTAAGGTAAAAGTTTTGTTGTGTGTGTGTGTGTGTGTAGATACTAAAGGATTTATGGGGAAGGTTTTTGAAAGAAAGTTAAAATAGAATAATGTTTTTAAAGTACTTGTATTAAAACTGTTGAATCTGAAGAGGGACTGGAGATGGTTAACTAATATTGGAAATTAATATGAAAATTTGATGTTTGCGATATAAATTCTAACCAGTGGTACCAAGCCATGCCATCATATAAAATCTAATTCCTAATTGAGTGAGTGTATACAAGAAGAGGGACCAGGGTAGTTCACTGCCACTAGAAACACAGAGGTACTTTGCATATGAGGATTGTCTTCATTGTTGTGATGCTTTGGATGATCAATAAATATTCCTGCATGTAAAAAACAAATTCTATTTTTCCATTAGGGGAATGCTGCTGTTTGGAGTTAAATTAGGCTATTTTATTGCAAAAGAAGAAAATGCTGCTGATTCCACCTCTGAGTTTTTATAGAGGACTGTTTGTTGTTTAGTCAAACTTGACTCATTTTTATTCCAAATTTGCTGGCCAGTTCCAAGCATAGCAATGACATCCTCTCTTTTTTTGCAGGACTTTTAAGTAATTCACATTGAATTCCATCCTTTCTTGCAGCCTTGTTGCTAACAAGACTTTTGGAGGGTCCATTAAACTCCACTCTGACAAGATGTCTAGCTTAAGATCATTAGTCATACATATGTCAGTAATGTTAGGGTCCCTTTTATGTGGTTTATCTGTATATTCCTTCCACCTTTTCTTAATCTATTTTGCTTCTTTTTGTTCCCCCTCATGTTTGACTTTTATCATGCCAATTTTTCCTTGAAGTTTTCCATAATATCACCAAACAATCTATTTGAATAAATCTCTTGTCCTTCCCTTTCCATTGTCGTCTTCCAGTTCTGTGCATTGCTAATTTTAAAATGTCTTCATATTTCTCCTTGCTGTTCTCTGAAACTGCATTGAGTCTGACAAGTTTTTCTGGTCTCCATTGCCTTTTGCTTTTGTTTTCTAGTCCCCTCTAAAGCCTTCACATACAGCCATTTGCCCTTTTATTCTTTCCATTTAGAGTATTTTTGATGCCGCCTACTGAACAATATCACAAACATCTGTCCATAGTTCTTCGGGTGCCCTATCCATCAGGTTTAATTCCTTTAAATTTAGTCTTCACTTGCAATGCATATTCACTTATTGTTGAGCTCGTGTCTCACTGGTCTAAATGGTTTTCTTGTTGTCTTTAATTCTGAACTTTGCATTAAGCAGCTGATGCTCTGGGCCATGGTCAGCTCCAGGTCCTGTTTTTGCTGTCTCTGTAGAACTCTTCCTTCTCTTACTGCAAAGTATATAGTCAGTCTGATTTTGGTACATACTATCTGGTGATAGCCCTGTGTAAAGCAATTTCATAGGGTGTTGAATGAGTGTTAGCTGTGACTTGTGAGTTATGTTGGTAGAAGTTTGTCTCTGTCCCGCTTCGTACTCCTAGGCCAAATCTTCCCATTACTCTAGTTGTTACTTTGACTTTACCATCTGCACCTATGATGCATTCAAAATATTTTTTGATTATGTTCCCAAGTAAAACTTCCAAACTGCAAACTTAAGTCACATGTTTATTTCATCCACACTGTAATCTGCATGCTAATGGTCTATCTTTCCGTCCAAGTGATGTTTCACATTATTTATTATGGCTTATTCAAGTACACTATTCATAGTACTTTTTGGCGCAGTTGCCTAATTCCATCACACTCCGCATAATTTCAGCCATTTCTAATGAAGCAAAGCACCTGTATCCTCTCATGTGCAGAAATAATTAAGTATTCTCACTCTTTTTCAGGAGATCAGAAGTGCTGCTACCTGTGTAGATGTAATAACCCATTGCAGTGTTGTATTACTGAAACCTAATACACAACATGCTTTTATCTTTTTCTGCTCCTGAACCACTAAAAATGTTGCAAGTGCCTTGCAGACTTATGGGTAAACACAGTCTGCTTTCATCTGAACTAGTTACATGGGGGAGGAGAGTTAACATTCCACATCATCGACTAAGAGAATAAAATGGATATAGCCATTATTTAGTGGAGCAGGTCCCCCCCACTAAAGATGCACAACCTTGCATCCCTAAACATATAACTTTTAGCTTTGCAATTATACATTTGGGGGAGTAAGGAGAAACATCCGTATTCACACTCACAGTATCATGATTTTCCTGTGCTGGACAGCATTTGCCCACAGACCGGAATTAGCAGAAAACATTTGGCAGTTCCCTTTTTTGTCAAAATATTGCTAGACAAACTGTAAAACTCTATCTGACTCATGTACTTCCTTCATCATCTAGTAAGACAGTTTACCTACTTGTAGGAATAGTACAGGACGTGTACTATCTCTGTCCAGCCTTGTGTCACAGGAGATACTCCCATCTCTCCTTAAGGTGAAGTACACATCACACATGTAGAGTGAGTACTTTGTTTTGCAGATAACATCAAGAAACTCATGTCATCTATTTTCTTGTGCTTAGCTTGTGAGTTGTTACTGATGTGTATTTAGATGGGTGCCTGTTAATTGGACTAGTGCTGTTTCTGCTCACACTGATAACACAAAAGAAAACTTGTGGGAACCACTTTCAGTCATCATCATTAAACGATGTCCTGTCCCCCATTTTCTACATGGGTTAGGGTGCCTCATCAGCTGTCGCCACCTGTCTTGATTCAGTGGCACACATTCACTTTTTTCAAAAGTCATGGCTGACTATTGCAAGTCTTCTCACCCAGTCTACCCATCTCTTTGCAAGACATTCTTGTTTCCTCTTGAATTCTTGCCCGTCATGATCTATTTTCTTTGACTTGATCTGCAGCTGGAGCTACTTTGGCTTCTGCTCTGACATCATGATTTTTTTTAACACTTTTATTCTTATCCCTTGTGACATAGGCAAACTTAAATTTATATAAAAGGAATGGTACTTTTCTGTTATCGGGGCAACACATTGGTAATGCGGCAGGTAGTGGTTGAAATCTTCACATGGGTGCTGGAGTACCATGAAAGCTGGTGTGAAAAGCAACTCTTTTTCCAAACTGTACAGATTATCTGACAATGCTCAGAATTTTACTTCGTGTTTGGCTTGTTACTCATGTTGTGATTTGTGGCAGATGCTTCTCGGAATCCTTGCAGAGCTGCTAGCCGTGAAGCGCTTCCCTTTCTGATTCTTGAAACAGTTGTGTGTGAAGCGTTTCTTTTTTTTTTTTTTTTTTTTTAAAGTTTGCTTTGAAAGGGCCGGTTTCACAAAGTTAATACCTTTTTATGAAGTAACGCATAAAACCACGACATTATGAATAAAATTACTATAACCATAAGGGAAAATTCAGGACATTTGCCGAAGATATGTACAGTCCAGAAAGATTGCGGCTGCAGCCTGTTCAACAGTGTTTGTGTTCAGAGTGCTGTGGCAGCGGTAGAGCTGATGTTTGCAACCTCCCATATGCAAAATGTGTCATGAAAGGAATATGAAATGCCCCCTCCACCTAATGTAGAATAAATGGCCGGAATGTAAAAAAAAAAAAAAAAAACTTAACTAAACTTCAATTAAGAAACTCGGACATATGAGAATACCTGTTTATAGTACATACTTCTCATTGTAAATGTTGCCCCGATAACGGAAAAGTACCAAAGTAATCAAACCACATTAACAAGTTCCAGTTTACAGGCATTATAATTCGCATTATAATTCACATTTATTATTGTATATCATAAAAGCTAAGCAACATTACGTAAATTATTAAATCTGTCTTCTCTTAAACCTCATTCTCCTCAAGAACCTTTTTCTGCATGTATTGTTCCCACAATTTCCATTTTTTGTAAGCAAATTACTCTTAACCTTTTCTAAAGATCACACTTCTGTTCTTTTATCTCTGTTACAATATCCTCAACTTCAATTATAGTTGGTTTAGATTTTGATTTCCATTTTCTAGTAATGACTTGTTTTGTCAGCCACCAGAATTAAACTTATCAAGGCCTTACTATGTCTAGGTAATTCAGATACTGTATCCCAGGCTAAAAAAAAATTCCTTAGTTATTATTATTTGCTTGATCAATATTCTTGAAGTACTCTATGGAATTTTTAAAATCTGCCAACTCATTGCACTCCCAAACTATATTCCCAGTTACCTCTTTCTTTCCTATCACACCTGTAACATTTGCCATCTATCTGAGGAAAAATTCTTTTGGAGTCTGCTTGCGGTATAAAAGTATTTATGCAAACACTTCCAGGCAAAATCCAGTATCTTCTAGATTTTGTATATTTGGGAGGCATACATATTTCCCCCACTATTTCTTTGTGAATTGTATATCTAATCTCTTTTCCTAATCTTTTTTCACTTCTGATTGATTCCTATAATTATTGTGGAAAATTTTATTTAGTTATCCATTTTTAACAGCAGCTTCTGTTCTGGATTCAGTTAAAAACTTAGTCCCTCATAGAGAAGGCTATCATGAGGTTACAATCCAAATGTCTTCTTGGCCTCTTCCCATTCTATTTCCTTACCTTTCCTTCTCTAATTATTTGTTCCCAATACATTGGTTCCTTTGACGACATCCTCCAGTAAATTCCAGCCCCCTCTTGTGTATTCTGTGTACCTTTAATTGCAGTCATCCCTATCAACAGAATCTCCTTTCTCCATTCACATATTGGCTTGGTTCTTGATATACTTTCTGCTACTGTATGAATATAATATTTTACACTTTTTTTAAATTTCTACAAATCTTTTGGGTTTCTAATACCATGACAGGAATGGCTCCCATTCCTAAGTCAAGGTGTAATTAAAGTTCGTGAAATTAGTATTGTTTCAATCTTTGATGTTAGCCAGAAGTGCTCTTCGCAGCACCCACAGTGTGCCCAGTTGCATATATCTGTAACATACCAAAGTACCATTGTGAATTCTATTTTTTTTTAAGACCCATTACACCTACTACTACTGGAACTGTCTGGGTATCTTTCTTCCACATTGCCCTCGTTTCTGCCTGCAAATCGTGGTACTTTATGACTTTGTCTCTCTCTTGTATGAAAGACACTGTAGTCACTGGGTGTAGTGATTTCAATAATCAATGCTACTTTTGTAGTCTTTTCATGGACTACTATATCTGGTTTTCTTGCAACTGTTTTTTGAACTGTTGGTAATGGATGATCTTTTGGTCTAAATTCACCTCTCCTTAACCGTTTTGATCCTGATCAACATGAGGTTGTTCCAAGAATTTCCTTTACTTGCAACTATATGCATTTTTCACATTTCTTGCCTTCTCATCTGATCCTGCATCTTGTATTCTTTCTTTTGTTTTTTGGCACATTCAGTTGTGACCTGATTTTTATCTACTTCTGTTTTTATTTCCATTCCCACTTGAGGCTGATATGCTTCTGCTAAACTAAGCAGACAGGTCATCTTAGACTTGTTCTCCTCATGTTTCAAAATTTTCACTACATTTGGAGCTTGAGGTCAGTAGATATGTATGCAGTCCCATAACTGCAGATCTATACATGTAATCAATTTTGAGGAGGCCCATACGTCCTCCAGAACAGGGAATATATAGTCTTGATATGCACTGATTTTGATGAGCATGAAGCATCCTTGTTTTCCTGTCCAAACTAAACACCTTTTGGAGCTAATCACTCACTCCAAAACTGTAAGGACGGGAAGAGCAACTTGGTTTATAGCTTGCTTAGACTTTGTTCCTAGATATCAATGCAGTTTTTAGTATTAATCTAAGCCTTCTAAAATATTCCTTACAGAGTTTTATTGTTGATCCTTCATCATTTCCCAAATATGTATACACTCCCTCTTGCTCAAGTTCTTTTATATCACATTTCTGTCCCAAACTACTGATTTTTTTGGTGCTGCAGCTTTCCAGCTTTAAAGGTAGCTTTTTGTACATTTATCAAGACCAAATGACATTCTTATATCATCTGAAAAAGCTTTGAGCACTTGCAGTTATGCTTTCAGTTCCTCATCTGATGAACTATACAAGTTTAAAATAGTCTACAAAAAGAGAAGTCTTTACACTTCGTTGTTTTTTTGGGAGCCAAATTATAGCCATAACCTAATTTGTTAAGTAGCTTAATCGATTAAGGCAAGACAAAAGAGCAGTGGTGAGAGTGAGTTACCCTGGAATAGCCCCCTTTGAATTTTTATCCCTAGAATACTAATTTGTCTTTTATCATGGCTTAACTGCAAAGTGGTTTGCCACTGTTTCATGGTTGTAAATAATCCCAGTTCTCTCTAAAACTTTTTAGGGTCAACAACATATTGCTTAGTTTGTACTTTTCCTTTATATTTATCTGCATATCTTCTAATTTTTTCTGCTTATGCTGATATTTTTAGTTTATTATTTGCGATAGTGCACGATAGATCCTAATTTGTTCAGATACTGTGCATTGGTTTTATTGCGTCTGTCTTTCTGAATATTTTTGTTGACCTGTTCCCTCATCTAACAGTGACACTTCTTGTCTTAATTATTTTATAGTTTTTCTCTGTTCAATACTTCCATGATGGCATTCTATTTTGCTTCTTTTCCCTTACTACCCTGTATTTTTGTGGCAAGTCTTTATCTGTTGTTAATTTAACTGCATAGTAATATATCCTATTTACTTGTTATATCGTGTGAATTTCTGTGGACAGTCCTAATTACTGTGTATTTGTTTTATCAAACTTTTAACTTTTTGGGATTTTAATAACTGACTTTCTGTAATCTTTCTTTCACTGATCTTAATATGGTTTTACATCTCTGTTAAATCAAGCAACTCTTCTCAAGTTATTTTCCTCTAAACTGAGGGCATATTCTTTGTTCTCCATTTCCTGTGGGCATTCTGTAGTTAGTTCCACAGCATCTTCCCATGTCACATTCTCTTCAGTTTCATCCTGTCTCATCCAATGCTCTTTCCTATGGGAACTCGCTGACCCATCACCCCACAACATTGGCTGTGTCAGAGTTGCAACAGTTTCCTGTTCCTCGCCTTGCTGTGCAACTCCAACTGGACTTTTGCACTGTTTTCGTGTGGAAGACTCCAAAGTATCTTCATCTGGCAACTGATCAGATGTTACCCACGCCACTGGTTTCGCCTAAATGTGGGTATCCATTGCTCTGTCCTGCTGTGGTGATTTTTTAGTTAGATTTTCTACACTAAATCATTCATTTCACAAGTGTTCCACAGATTCAGCTTCTAGTTTTTAACTCCTACTTTACTAATCTTCTGTTCTACATTCACTCTTTGTGATCTTATTTTTTTTATTGTGAAATTTTCCATATCTGGATGCCTTTGCCTATATTTCACTTCAAATATCTTTGGGGCTGCCTTTTTTGTGTTGATTAGTTTGGCTTTCTCCTTTACAAAAATATTTCACCAGATCAAATCTCTTTCTTTCCCACGTCCATATTTCTTTTTTATACCTTTCAAAAGTCTCTAGATTTTGTTCTATTTCCGCGCTTCTCCAGTTGCGTCTTTTTCCAAACGGACCAAGATTTCTTGGTCTGTATAATGTTTTTCATAAATCTGTTGTACTAATGAACACAACTTTTTATTTGAAGCTTCTGACTGTTTTTCTTGTGGAAGTATTTTTTTTCTCTCTAATTTCTGTCTCAGTCTTTTTGTATATCTTCTGTCTGAAAATTTTGGGTTTCTTGCATAATAGTAACAATACGTTATTTCTTATCCTCAGTAGTCCACTCTGTTGCCTTTATGGCTGTTCTTTGGCGTATCAGTTTTTGTGGACTGTTACTTTCTTCTACAACAGGGGGACCATCTTCACCATGGGCTTGGCCTAGCAGCATTGTAAGAATGTTTCTGTGTCTTGAGGATTCTACACTGTCATTTTTTCCAGTCCTGGTGCCAGTGTGCTTACCAAGATTGGGCAATTTTTTTTATCCTGGGTCTTGTGCACCCAGCCATCTTTGTTTTTTTAACCTACTTCTGTCCATGATATATGCTACATAAATGCAGTCAAAGACATGCATCTGGAGCATTTCTCCCTGGGCCTCTGCTGAAAACAGGCTCTGCGGAATCTAATCAGACTTTCCCGGTCAACAAATGTTAAATAAATGAATGTATCAGTGTTGTGTTGGTGAGATTTTGTAAAAGAAACAGGGTCTACCTTGTGAAAGTACTCACCAGGACATGAGGATGAATTCAATTTCAGCAATACTACTCTGCTTTGCTTGCTGGCACCTCTCCATTTGTACCCCATATCATCTCTCCATTCGGACTGTTATTATTGTCCTCTGCATCCAAAATCCCATGCTTTCCTTATTTCTTGAATAAACCCCCATGCTTCATCATTCCTTTTCACTTGAATTGTAGCTTTCTGCTTGTGTTGTGTACAAGAGCCTTAACTACATAGTTGTAAACTATCCCCCCATATCAGGTAATCCTAAACCTCTTTGTTCTGATTAACTTATTCCACTTGACTCTTGTGCTGTTCCCCTCCCAAATTAAGTAATTCATCTCACTATTCATTACTATTCACAACTTCTCCTCTGGTTGATAAAATGTCTCACCTGTGTGTAAAATCAAACGGACTAAAAGCATTTTTATTGCTTGTATATTGCTATCGATATCCAAAGGCAAGAGCTTCCAGTTTCTCAGTTTTTGTAGAGTCTTTTTAGTGTCTTGCCACATACGCTTAGCTGTCACAACTGAGTCCTTTTTAGTCATTACTAACTGAATCCTTTTTAATCATTACTCCTAAATACTTAATTTTATCATGTCCCCATAAATATGGGTATTGTTGAACCAGTCCATATGTGGGTACATGGTGTATAGCTATAGCCTTTGTTTTTTCTTTAATTTTATATCCTGAAAAAAAAAAACTGGAACGGTCTCAAAATATTCCATAACACTGAGATGTCCTTTTCTGGTTCCATCGGGTACTAAATATCAGCTGCAAGTAAAGCCACCTTATATCCTTGATTTTCTGAGTCACTTATTGTTTTGCCATTGATTCCAAATCTAACATGAAGAAGAAAGAGGACATCCCTGCCTGGTTCCCCTGTTCAGGTACAATGCATCAGAGAGGAGACCTGACACTTTGATTTTTGTCTCTGATCCCAATGCTAATGCTTCCATTGCCTACTCATAAAGTTGCAGCTTACTCTGTCCTTATCAAGACCCACCAATAACAGCAGTGTATTCTTACATTCTGCTTTCCTCTAGATCATTGTCATTGTATTAATGTTGTCAAATATTTGCCTCCCTTCACAAAAGCACATTGGTGCATATCTGTCAATTTGGCATCACCTGTGCCACACTCTTAGCCATTATAGACATAAGCACTTTATTGTCCTGGTTTAAAAATAAAATGGGGCCTGTATGAAGTTAGGTCAGATGGGTCTTTACCATCTTTAGGTGTTAGACACCGCAGTTTTTTTTTCTGGGATATTGGTGTCTTCTCTCCTTTTAAAATACTGTTAAACAAAACATTCCAGGTCTTTATCACTTCCTTCCTTCCCTCTTAGCTGTCAAACTTACACTGGAATACCATCTATTCCTGGAGACTTTCCTGCAGATTGGTTATACATCACAAATTTTATCTCACTTCCTCTTATCTTAACAGTTAGTTGTTGAGCCTTATCTACCTCTAACCTTGGTATATTTAATTTTTAATACATTTTCCAAAGTATCTCTAATACCTCTATATGATCTCCTGGTTATTTTTCTTGTTATAGGCTCCCTAAGTTTGACAGCAACACTTTCTACTTTCTCTTGCCTAGGTTTGTCGTGCTTTGGAGCGAAGCAATAGTCAAAAAAAGTTGCTTAACACCAATCTTTCCAAACTCGTGCATGTTGTCCAGGCACTCCCTTATTTTCTCTCCAGCACTCTGCATTTATGCCTCCTCCTCTTCTGTGAGATTCCCCTTATTTTGTAAAACTTTAACCTTTGTCACTGTTCTAAGTAATTCTTATTGCTTGTTAACTAGATCTCTCTTTCTTTTATTTCTGACCTATTTTTAAACTCCACTTTAATTTTATCCCATTCACTGGTTATAACTTCTGGATACTTTGTCTTCCCTAATAACTGCAGGATAATTTCCACCCATGCCTTAAATTCCTGTCTTTTTAACAGGTAGGTGAGGAAGTGCCAGTGTCTCATCTTTACTTCATTACCCTGCATTATCTAGTAATTATTGCCACATGATCCGAAATAGTGATTGGATGTGTTTCAAAGTTCTCAAATATACATGTTCCTGTGAAATATAATTTGTCTAGTCTAGCCCAATTATTGTACATTGGGGAACAGTACAGAGTAATGCATAGATTCTCGCCAAGTTCCTATTAATTCACGTCTTTCATATGAGATATTTCGTATATTTTTCAGAAATTTACCTGGTTTTATTTTCCATTCTAGGGCCCCTCATATGTATTCCCACTGTTGCAAATCAAATTCCAGTCCCTATGTATAAGTAATATTCCCTGCTGAACGCTGATTATTTCTCTCAAAATAGCACTTTTAGGTGTAATGTAAATGCATGCCAACTTAATCCTCATCCATTGCCAGTAGTTCCTTACTACTACAAATCTGCCGTCATCTTTTTTCCTCTTCTGTCACTACTGTAGTTCACTAACAATTAATATGCAGTTATGTGCCTCTCTTCCTTTGTCCCTTATATTTTGTAGAATCTGCTCATTTCTTTGTAAATGTATCTCTGCTATTTGCACTCTGCACTTAAGTATTCTTTCCTTTTTGACTGTACCTGTGAGAACATTCACATTCCAAGTAATATGGAAAGAGTTGCTGTTATGGTAAGTCATTATTCCTACCTATTGTGTATAGCAGCTTTTTTAAATATTTGTTTCCATTGTTTGTGATACATGCGCCCATTAATATCTGGCAGGTTAATTCTTCATACAGTTTTTTAACCCACCTAATAGGAACATTTGTGCCAAACAGCTGCTAATACAGGCCATAATTAACCTGAAATTGAGGTTATCCATGCTGAGATGCATGTTAATGCTTGTGCTTCTATTTGCATTGATTTGCACCTGTTCTTTTTTTAATCTTTATCCCCCCCCCCCGATGTGAAAACTACATGCATACTTTTCAGAAATCATTAGCTTTTAGCCTTGAATAAACCAATTTTCTGTCTTTTATTTCCCTGTTATCACCTTGCCTCCATGAATATGTAAGAGAAAAAAGAAATGTTGCAACCTGACAGACAAGCTGAAACATTCATTGCTTTTTAAAAAAAAAAAACTTCCATTTGCTTATTTGTGCCTTCATAAAATTAATGCAGTCTGATCCTTCTAGTTTTTCTGGTACAGCAGAAAATCTTAGATTTACCCTACATGCTGTGACCTCGAATTCTGCCATTTTTTGAAACTTCTCTTCTTGAGCAGTCCCGAAATCAGCCAGCCTTTTCTTTGTTTCACCACTGATTTTTGGAGTTTTGTCAGCTCATTTGAATTTGTTTAAAACCTCTTCCATTTTTTTCCAGCCTTTTTTTGTTTTGAGTTGATGTACTGTTTCAGTGTTTCATTTATTTTAATCAGTTCTGAGTACATTTTACTTATTTTTTTCCTCTAGTTTACTTGAAGCCATGTCTTACACCAAAGCTGAAGCTTAAACTGCTTTTTGCTGAACAGCTGCAAGATTCCTCCCAGTCAATGTTTTCTCTTCACTTTCTCTAGTTTATTTTCTTTCAGGTTCTGTTAGTTGTTTCTTTGCAGGCTTCCGGGCAGTGTACTTATGAACCAGTAACTGAATTTTACTTAAGTTTACAATGCCACTGGCTGTTCTGTGTTTTTTACCTTGGGAGAGCTGAAGCTAAGGTATTGATCAGTGTTCAGCCGTCTTGGAAGCCTACTGTCATAATTTCTTTGTCTGTTCCATAGAGTGCATCTTGCCACCTGTCTCAGGCACTTCATCTCCATCACCTCTACCTTCCTTACTGGCTTTTCCTTCACTGCTTAGGTTTCTGTACCATACAGAAGTAATGGCAGCAAAACTGTTTGGTAAACCTTACTTTTTAGCTTATTTTGCTTTCTTGTGGTACATATTACCCTTGCTAGTTGGCTGCAGTCCCTGTGATTCTAACTTTATCCTCTTCATTCTGACATCTCTTCCCTTTTCCTAAGCCACAGTTACTTTCAGTGACAGAATTTTCTGTTTTCATCACTGTTGTATGACCTCTGAATA
This sequence comes from Protopterus annectens, assembly GCF_019279795.1. Taxonomy (NCBI): domain Eukaryota; kingdom Metazoa; phylum Chordata; order Ceratodontiformes; family Protopteridae; genus Protopterus; species Protopterus annectens. The sequence goes on from NC_056747.1 coordinate 392,997,278, forward strand.
GATGTATACAAAGTCCAGTGGTGTATAGGGTGGTCCACCACATGAGGGAGGGGGTGGGAGCAAGCAGGTTTGCCCACCTTTGCAAAAAAAAAAGTTTATTATAGAAGTTCAACGAAAGTGGTTTCAGCAAGTTTTATTCAGAGTATTAGCATTCAGGGAAGTAGCTGTTGAGTGGCAGTAGAATTTTCTGTTTTCTCCACTGTTGTATGACCTCTGAATAAGTATATACAAAGTGCAGTGGTGTATAGGGTGTACTCCACATGGGGGAGGGGGTGGGGGCAAGCAGTCTTGCCCACCTTTGCAAAAAAAAGTTTAGAATAGAAGTTCGATGAAAGTATTTTCAGCAAGTTGTATTCAGAATATTGGCATTCAGGGAAGTAGTTACTGAACTGTCAACAAGCTTCCCAGAAAGTATTTGTCTGTGGGATACTAGATGCTGTGAAGAATCCAGAGACTTCTACTACTTTCCTGAGTTATCCCAGTTTCTTGCCTTCCACACTATAACAAGGTAGAGAGGTCCTCTGATGTCATTTTCCGACAATTCCACTCAGCTGTGGTGTACACTGGGTTATTGTTGGTCCCTGGTTGCTGTGCTTATGAGACAGATAATGTTGCCACTTGACTTATTTATTTATTTGCAGTTTGTTTACCAGGATGGTCCATTGGGCCTTGAGGAGCCCGTTTTCAATGGAGTCCTGGGGAGAAAAGCCCCAAAGATACAACTAGTTATAATAACAGTATTACAAAAAAGTACAACTAGTTATAATTACAGTGTTACAAAAAATATTAAAAAATAATTCTAAGTTACACAGAGTACTAAGAAGACATAACTGTGAATCTACTAGATACTGATGCAGAGGTTAAGAGAATTTAGAAAATAAAATGTCAGAGTAAATCAGAGTTGTAGCAATGATCAATAGCAGGGTAGATGCAATATCCCAATGTTAAATGTCAGAGTAGAAAAGTATTACAATTTTAGGGATAGTCACTGTCAGGGTGGAAAAAGAATCACAGTGTTAATAATTGAGTTTGTTCAGTTGTAAAAGGTAGTGAAAGTACCCCAATATAAATGTTTTAAGGAGGAATAAATAGAGACAGTTAAGAAGGTGTCAACAGAAGTGTTTGAGGTAGGGAGGGATTTTAGATAGAGATATTATGTAGGATGAGAGCAAGAGCATTCCCACAGTGATGTTAGGTGAGAGTGGAGAAGAGATTTAAAGGGACACTATCTCATGACTAAAATTGCATTTCTGCCTCGGACCGAAGCTGAAAACATTGCCACCCACTTTGCTAATCACCTCCCTGTTTGTGACGTCAGCAATGATGTTCTAGCAATCCCACCCACGGTATTCAGTTTTTTTAAAAGGTGCACAAACCTGTATTCCAGTACTGTTTTACTTCCTTCTGGAATAAGACACTCAGTACAGAGTTGGGACCAAGTGTAATGGAAACGCTTTGTGAAGAAACCCATGTAGCATCTTTTCTTATCTGTAGACCCCCAGTGTGTACTCTTTCAGCTTGTTATTTATGCATTACTTGTAGTTTAATATTAGTAGTAGTAGACTGGATGTTGCTGTGTTTTGAAGTACATGTGAACTGTGGGACATGATGTGGATAATGTTGCATTTTTTCAGTAATGATGTAACTTTGTCCTTTGTATTTGACAGGAATCAGGTAACCTGTCTGTCAGTCTCCATGGATGGTAGTCTGCTGCTTTCAGGATCACATGACGAGACAGTGAAGTTGTGGGACATTCCGAGCAAGCAGTGCATTCGGACAGTCTCCCAGAAGGGTAAGAGTATCAGTGATGTTGCAGTACTAGATAGATGTGATTTATATGATCTGAATTTGTATGCAGTCTCTGCACTTGTTTGTGCTACTGGGATTAGTAACTTCCAAAATATGGTGTCTTTTGGGCTGTTCATTGGTAGGTGATAATTATTTTCCTGAGTTTTACTGGAATAGTTTGAAATAGATTTGTTTGGATTACTGCTATTTGCACCTTGTTTTAATGCCTTTGGCTCAGTTTTATTTTACAGTGTTATGCTTAATATTTTGCACAGAAGCTCTGCTTTTTGTACTGCTTCACTACCTATATGTTTTGCACCGGGTGAATTCATTTTCTTCTTTAAAGACATATTAAGGCACCCATACCACATTTAGTCCTTATTGATTTTTGAATGACATATTATACAAACATGTTATACTTTTTTCCCTTGAAACTACCATGATTTCTGTATGCGATATTTGTCTGTAGCACTACCCCAGTAAGCAAATATAAATTAAATACATGCATTCTTATGCTGTCTTTAAAGGAACAGTGATGGTCTTCCTAGTCTGCTGAGCTGCTGCATCTGGCACCTTAGCACCCTACTGCTAGCAAACCCCTCCCTGCCATGTTGCTTTCATTCCAGTTATCTGATGACGAAATGTTTTGAACAATGCTGTCTGGGAATTTATTTTACACATTTATAGCCCTGTCGGTGAATAAAAGTTTCCTTTTGTCCAGACTGTCTGCTACCTTTCAGGGGTATTTGATGTTATGTCTAGCACATGATCAACAGCCAGATATGTAGTAACTTTGTACTTGGGTAAGGAGTTAACAGCACCAATCACAATAAAGATGCAAACTGCAAAAGCACCACTGTTCAGTTACTGTTACCGAATGCAATTTAAGTGCTCGTGGAATAAAGCCTTCCTTGAAATTTGCATGGCTATTTATATGAATATGGAAAATAGAGAAGTATATGTTACTTGATACTACCACTATGTATAACTTAGAATCTGAAGTAGGAGATTCATTTGTCAGCAACCTGTGGGTATGGATCCGATATCGGATCCGAACCGGCATGGTTTATCCAGCTATGGATCCGAGCTCCTAGCTCCTCCCCTCACCCATAATGCCCTGCTCTCCCTACATGACCTCATATCTAGTTTGCCGTGCATGGTGTAGGCTGGATTTTTCGAGCTCCAAAGCTAAGTCTTGTATTTTCTTAACTAAGGGTTTTATAACTTTAATTTTTACTTACTTGTGTGAAAGTTATAGGTTTCCTTTTTGTCTTCATAGTTTTTGGGTTAATTTAACTTAGTTTTACCCTCCCCTCGCTGGTACGTAGCTGTGTGTGTGTGTGTGTGTGTGTGTCTTGTTTGGGGCCTTCGTGTGAGTGTGTTAGTTTCTTTTATTACTATATTTAAAAAAAAAAAAAAAAAAAAAAAAATATAGTTATGTCTGAGGCCCCAAAGGTAATTTTTTCAAAATGCTCCGAGTGTGGCCATAAGCTTTCTCCTGCTGATGGCCACACTCGGTGCGTTCGATGCCTTGGGGTTGAACATCTCACTTCAGGGTGTTCAATCTGTGCAGGGTTCAACCCCAGGGCATTGAAGGAGCGGAGGTCGAAGCTGGTCTTGGCGGGACTTTTGCCCCCAGACTCTGCTTCGGCCCCCGCCCCCTTGGTGGTCACTGTTTTGGCAGTCCCTGCCTTGCCTGCTCCCCCTCCTCCACCCGGGACTCAAACTCCCGCCAAAGGGTCGGAGGAGAGGGAAGCCAGGAAAAAGGACCGGAGAGAGAAGCACCACAAGCGGCGGGCCGAGACCTCCATTTCGGCCCCGCCGGCTAAGCGGGCTTCTCCTCCGGCCTCTCTGGCTGCTGGCTCTCCCCCTCCTCGGCTCCGGTCCCCGTGCTTTTCATGGCTATTTATATGAATATGGAAAATAGAGAAGTATATGTTACTTGATACTACTATGTATAACTTAGATTTGCTAGAGCTCTGACAAGGGAAAAAGTGCTTATCTCTTGCTTTAACTTAATAAACCATGGTTTAAACAAGCAATTCCAGCTTGAATCCTTTATTTTAATAAAAATAGAGTTATCTTTGACACAGATTTTACATAACTTGTGACACCGGCCCATTTTAGTAATTTGTACACAAATATCTAGGGCAATCATTCCTGTATAACTAGTTTTCCCTTTTTATTGATACAAAAGGTCTTGTGAAGAGGTAAGGACACTATATGCAGCCAAACATCTTTTTGGCCTATACTTCTCTTGTCACTGATTGCATTCTTAAGATGTTCTTCATCTCACATTGCTGCAGTCCTTACACTTGGGTAGTCCGCTGTCCTCGGTCGGCCCGAATATCAAAGTATAAGGCTGACGTCGGTCAGGGCGCATTTGACTGACATCAGGACGTCAGGGTACAAATGCGCATGACCGACGTCATATCCTCAGTCTTTTTTGCCGCATGGTCCGATGCAGAAGCAGCATTGCAAGTGCCGGTTGGCGTTCTGAGATTTTTCGATTTAGAAGTTTCAGACCGGGTTCAAAGTTGGCTAAGTACCGGGCTGGGGAATATTTTAGTTTTTTCTTGCCTCAGTCATTTACCGGATGTCAGAAAAAGTTAATAATTGCATTTCTTGTGGGAAACAGACACCGCATAGAGATTATCATACTTTGTGTATTCCTTGCTTAGGGCCTGAGCACGACGTTGTTGGCTGTCGCTCTTGTGCTAGATTTAATAAACGCACTATAAAGAGAAGGTTGGATTGTGCAAGGTTAGTCTTTGGGAAGCGGTGCAACTATAAAATGCCGTCGGATGCACCGCCCGCTTCTTCAAGAAGGGCAAGGACAAGGGAGGTAAGCCTAGGGTAGAAGAACCGCCTGTACCGGACGCGGGTTCTTTAGAGGTGTCGGTGGAGCCGGTGGCTCCACCGGAGGTTTCTTTGTGTTCCCAGGGTGAGACCTTATTATTGCAAGATGTGGCCTCTCAGGAGACTAGTCAGACTGAGGGGCTTCTCATGTTACTATACTCCCTCCCTTCCTAAGGTGGCTAGGCCCTCTCCTTCTGTTTCAAAGGCTTCTCCCAGGGGCAGGCCAGGTTTAGCTTCAGTTGGTGTTACCCCTAGCTCTTCAGGTACTGTGCCCAAGAAGCATATGCTTAAAATGGCAGAAGATTTGATTACTTTGATTAGGGTTCTATGCCCCTCCTGATAAGAGACCTAGGGTGGAGCCTGAGCTGGGGGTTTTGAGCAGGCTTCAGATGTTTCAGAGTCTTCGGCTGAAGACTTGCAGGAGTACTCTCCTTATTCTGATTCTGATGTGGATGATTCTACTCCTTCTGCTACTCCTCCTGGGGATTTTTCTTTTTCAGAAACTCTTCATTCCATGAGGGAGCATTTTAAGTGGGAAGGTCAGGACTTCTCTGATTCCAGGAAAAGGCTTAGGGAATTTCTGTTTTTACCCCAGCATAGGCCTTTGGCTATACCTCCTGTTTTGTATGTAGTGGAAGATGTTTTTACAGAAGCTTCTCTTAATCCTGATTCTTTGCCTCCTGCTCCTGTTAAGCTGGATAGGTATTACAGGGTGCCTGAAGCTCATAAGTATCATTGTAAGAGTCCTAGGGCAGACCCAGAAACTGTTAGCCAGGGGCCTAAAGGTGTTAAGGCTTCTGTTGTTAAGAATCCGGTTCCTGCAGACAAGGAGGCTAGGGCCTTGGATAGATGGGGAAAGAAAGTCTATACTTCTTCCACTCTTGCTATGAGGGCTCTGAATTGCCAGTTTCACATGTTGAGATACCAAAACTATCTCCTTTCACAATTGAAGTCTAAGGTTGATGCTCTGGCAGTAGGTATTGATTGTAAAGAGTTGCAAGATTTAGTGCATGTTTCTGAACAGGTGGGTAAGCATTCTTTGCAATGTGGTTTTGATGCTGTACAGGCCTCGCCTAGGGTGGCTGCCACTGGGTCAGTTCTTCGCAGGCACGCCTGGCTGAGGGATCAGAATTTGTCTGAACATGTTAAAACAAGGATTTTAGATGCTCCTTTACAATCTGACGTGTTGTTTGGTCCTCCTGTTGAGACAGTTTTAAAGAAAATGGAAGACAAGGCTAAGTCTATGCAGACTGTTAAAGATTTTTTGCAGGTCCAGCCTCCAAAGTTTAGTAGAAATTGGCCTACTAAAGGGTGGACGATCCTTCTTATGATTCACAGTCTAGGGGTAGATCTAGACGTGGTAAGGGCAGAGCCCAGGGCTCTTTCAGGCCTAGAACAGGGAGTTCTCCTGCACAGGCTTCAGGTGAGGGCAGGGGTCAGTCCTTTCGTAAGCAGACCCAATGACCTACCTTTTCAGCTGCCAGAGCCTGCTCGTCTGGCAGCACCTTTGGGAGGAAGGTTGGCACTTTTCAAAGAAAATTGGAGTTTAATTACCCAGGACAGATGGGTATTGGATATCATACACCTCGGCTAAAGGTTTTATTTCCATACCTTGCCTCCTTTCAAAGGCATGCCAGACGTTCCTCCTCAACAAAGAATAGAGGCTCACAAACAGGTTTCTCTGTTGCTCCAACTAGGGGCCATACAGCCGGTCCCTCTGCCAGAAGTGGGCCTAGGATTTTATTCTCGCCTGTTCCTAGTACCAAAGAAGGGGAACACGTGGAGACCAATTTTGGATTTATTTATCCTCAACACTTATCTGGACATTCCCAAGTTCAAAATGTTGACGTTGCAGCAGCTTTTACCTCTGCTGGGCAAAGATCATTGGATGGTAACTTTGGATCTCAAGGAGGCTTACCTTCATGTTCCTGTCAGACTAAGTTGCAGAAAGTATCTGCGTTTTCGAGCTGGGACTTCTCACTATCAGTTCTCTGCATTGCCCTTTGGCTTATCTACTGCGCCCAGAGTGTTCACGAAAGTTCTGGCTCCAGTGATAGCTTTCTTCAGACTAAAAGGAATACAGATCTATCCTTATTTGGACGACTGCCTAATTCTGGCTCAAGGAAGAGAAGAGCTTCTTCATCATTTGGAATATGTGATAGCAGTGCTAAGATGCCTAGGGTATTCTGTGAACGAAATAAAGTCCAGTCTAGTACCCTCTCAAGACATGTGCTTTCTGGGTGTGAGACTGAATACAGCATCCCAGATGGCCTTTTAACCCCGGACAAACAAAAGAGTCTATCCCTTTACTTCCATCAACTATCTCATCAGTCCGGGCTGACTGCAAGGACAGTCCTTCAAGCCTTAGGGTTCATGGCATCTTGTATTCTGGTGCTTCCCAATGCCAAACTGCATATGAGGAAGCTACAATGGTATCTCAAAATGTATGGACACAGCACTGCCAGGATCTGGACACTGTCATTCAAATAATACCTTGCATTCAAAAGGAATTTTTGTGGTGGGCTCAGGAATGTCACCTAAACAAGGGACTCTCTGTGACCCGGCCAGAGGCGAGTCAGATTTTAACGACAGATGCCTCAGACAAAGCTTGGGGAGCTCATCTAAATGGAAAGTGGATACAAAACAAGTGGCCTGTCAGACTACAACATCTACATATCAACATGAAGGAGATGTTAGCAGTCCAGTTTGCATTAATAGCTTTCAAGGAATTACTTCTTCCAGGGCAGGTGTTGATTCTAACAGACAACACGACTGTCATGTGGTACATCAACAAGCAAGGGGAACGATTCTTATCCTCTATGCAGGCAAGCAATGATTTTGTGGGAGACTGCTCTCAGTTTACAGCTCAATCTTCAGGCAAGGTTTCTGCCAGGAGCACAGAACTCCTTAGCAGATGTGTTGAGCAGGCAATTATGGATCCCCACGAGTGGAAATTGGATCCTCATGTATTTCAGAAATTGACAGTGTCATGGGGAACTCCAGACATAGATCTGTTTGCTTCTCCACTAAACCATCAGCTGCCAAGGTTTTGCACAAAAAGGTTTCATCCCACAGCTTGGAGAGTGGATGCTCTTTCTTTCAATTGGAGCAATCTTCATGTGTATGCCTTTCCACCTCTGCCTCTCCTCCCAAAGGTACTTCTAAAGGTCAGACAGGACAAGCCAAGGATGATTTTAATAGCTCCGGATTGGCCTCGACAACACTGGTACCCATTACTGAGAAGTCTGGTACGGACGCCTCCATGGCCTTTGCCTTCGATTCCACACCTGTTGTCGCAGGAGGACAGCCATTTGCTAAATGTCAAGCTTCACTCTCTGCACCTAACAGCCTGGCATATTCTGTTTTGAACCATAGTGGGCCTCCACTTCCTCAGCAAGTTTTGAATGTTATTTTGGAAGCTAGGAGGCCTAGTACAAGGAAAGTGTACGCAGACAAATGGAAGAGATTTTTTTTTGGAGTGCAGCGAAAGATTTTGATGTTTCTGAGCCTAATTTGTGTGTGGCTCTTCAATATCTTACTGAGTTACTAGACAAAGGTTTGTCTTTCTCTTCTATTAAAGTTCATGCTGCAGCAATTTCAGCTCACTATGATTGCAACCCACCATTGTTTTCTCATCCTTTGTTCAAGCAATTTCTTAGAGGGGCAAAGAATATAAGACCCCCACGAAGAGCTCCTACTCCTGCTTGGGATCTCAATTTTGTGTTGGAGAAACTCACTCTACAACCTTTTGAGCCTGCAGCTACTGCTGAGTTGAAATATTTATCATGGAAGGCTGCTTTTTTGTTGGCCATTACCTCTGCAAGAAGGGTTTCTGAATTACAGGCCCTTATGGCGGTTGAGCCTTTCTTGATTTTCCATAAGGATAGGGTATCATTACGTACTAATCCTTCCTTTATGCCTAAGGTGGTTTCTAGTGTGGCTTTAAACCAAACTATTCATTTGCCTACTTTTTATGCAAATCCCCAAAATAAAGGGGAAAAGATTTTGCACACTTTAGATGTCCACAGGCAGTTGCGTTATTATTTGGACAGAACTAAAGGGTTCAGGCAGTCTCAGCAGTTGTTTGTTTCTTTTGCTTTGAGTTCTCAGGGCAAGCCTGTGTCAAAACAAACTATTTCTAAGTGGATTGGGTTTTGCATTGCTTTCTGTTATTCCCATCATGGCAAGGAGATTCCAGCTGGGATTAGGCCTCATTCCACTAGGGCTACTGCCACTTCAACAGCTTTTTGAGGGAGTGGCAACCAAGGATATTTTGGAGGCAGCTACTTGGAGTTCTGTGCATACTTTCTCTAGGCATTATCACCTGCCACTTTACTCTAAGTCCAGGGCTGGTTTTGCCACTGCTGTTTTGCAGGGCATTTTGGCAGCTCCTGCTTCCTTGTAGTTAGCCATCCTCCCTTACCTCTGCTTTGGGATTCTACCCAAGTGTAAGGACTGCAGCAATGTGAGATGAAGAACATAGTACAGTTTTGTACCTACCATAAATGTAGATGTTTGAAGATCCACATTGCTGCAGTCCAATTTACTCTCCCTCCTTCCCTTCTGTAGTTAGAGGTGGTTGTGTGGGTTGGGTTGTACATATTGTGTATATTGTATATATTGTACATATAGTTAGTGCAAGGGTGGTTGGTTGGTTGTTTGCTGTCTTTTGGTTTTGACCTTTATTTTTAGGGTCTTCTGACATCTGGGGCAAGAAAAGACTGATGATATGACGTCGGTCATGCGCATTTGTACCCTGACGTCCTGATGTCAGTCAAATGCGCCCTGACCGACGTCAGCCTTATACTTTGATATTCGGGCCGACCGAGGACAGCGGACTACCCAAGTGTAAGGACTGCAGCAATGTGGATCTTCGAACATCTACATTTATGGTAGGTACAAAACTGTACTTTTTCCTGATTCATTGCTGTTGCCTCCAACAACTCAAACGCATTTCCTGTATCACATTTTCCCATATGTAGTGCCTTGTATTTGCCAAATGAACCATCACTAGTGTTTTTACCTGGGGCCTTGAACCTTTTAAGTCCCCTTTTAGGTAGGCTGACTGCACTGTCTCCCACTATTCATCTCGGTTTTGTCATCCCCATGCCTCTCAACCTATTTGAGCAAGAAATCTGGGCAATGCCACAAATAATGGGGAGACAAAAGCCAAAAAATAGAGACACTTGTTAGATAATGCTCTTACAAACTTAGAAAGTTGACAGAATAACAGGTTTTGCATTAACATGAATTTTCTGAAGGATATGAAGTCAAACTTATCAGCCATTATTTTATGACTTCAGTCCTCAATGATTTGCCAGAAAACCAAAGTTTTATAAGATATAGACCAAAAATATGAGGTGAAAATCTGGACATTTGAGAGGTATGGTCATCCTCCCCAAGCACATTTTTGATCCTTTTTTCCCCCATCTTCAGTATTGTCTGACGCATCAGTTTTGAAGCACACTTATCCTAGAACCAAGCCCTGTATTGTGCTGCTTGATGTGATAGGACCACTTCATCTTCCTTTACCCATAAGACTCTGGCAGTTGGGTAATAAAAATTTTCCCAGGCCACTTAACTCTTCCCCTTTTCAGAAGGACCCCTTCAGATTTCTTGGTGCATGTTAAGTACAGTTGTAACAAAGGAAACCAAGACTTCAGTGTTCTTTGAAGATAAAAATACATATTTCATAAGATAAGATGCAAAATATAAAACAAAGATTCATGCGAAATGCTTTCGTCTGTACAAGACTTCACCAGAGCATGAGTTGGCAATGGAAAAGTCACAGTTTAAATATACGAACAAACCAATCACAAAACAGATACAATTAATTATGTAACTATACAAATTTCAAGAACCATGAAAAATAATACTGGTGTTACTTGCAGGAAAAAAAATGTTGCATCTTAATAGTGCCCCTTAATGGTGGAGGGCAGCCTTCTTTTGTGTTTAAAAGAGGCTTAAATTTGAAAGATGATTTTGAGTAGATTACTGAGAGTAATCAAATGGTTAGTTCGAAGACACCTGGTACTTGGAGTAGATTAGCGAACAGTACATTGGTGTGTGCCAGGACTGTGGTGACTTATATTGGGAAGACCTAGCACTCTTTAAAGAGCATTTCCATGACATTTCTAAAAGGAAAACAATGTGCTCTCTAAACACACTAGCAATTGTCCTGCACATCTACTATAAGGTTTAAATTTGATGTAATTAACAAGGTGACTGTTGACCCCAGGGGTGGTGATTGGAAAACCTTTCTGGAGCGTCGTGAACTAATCTGGCAAATTCATTTGAATGCCACCACAAAAGCAGGTTTAAATGGATAGACATCTTTGAACTGTACTTTGAAACTTAGATCCATTAAGATGTATGTTTTTTTTCCTATGAGTAACACCAATATTATTTTTCATGGTTCTTGATAATTGTGTAACTACATAATAATTTATGCCTATTGGTTGGTTCGTATATTTACTGTGACTTTTCCATTGTCAGCTCATGCTCTGATGAAGTTGTATAGACAAAAGCACTTAGCAAGAGTCTTAATTTAGATATATATATATATATATATATATATATATATATATATATATATATATATATATATAAAATGAGTCTACTTCTCTTGTTCGAAGTTACACTTGTTTGAACAAGAGAAGATCAAGACCAATATAACAATAACGTTAGTAATAAGAGAAAATTAAATAAAAGTCTATTGAAAGAATCATTTTTAATTTTTAATATTCTATCATAATAGATTTTTTATTTTAAATTTCTGCACATTACTATTAACTTATTTTATATGGAGCGCTCTCCAGGTATAAATAATGCATTAAAATTAATTTGATGAGAATTTTTTAAGATTATCAATGTTTCATTTATTTTTTAATATTATTTTCGTAACATCACAATATAATATAAGTAATTTTTTAATTTCTTATTTTTAATAAATAAATGGAGTTGTTTAACAGCGATAATAAATCGTAGGATTAGAATTTTAATGAACATCTATAATACTATTGTTAGTATTCTAAATTGTAGTAGCAATAGCAGTAGTCTCACTTTAAGAAATTACGTCATGGTTTGCAATCATGGCGCAAAATTGAGCTATTTAAATAAGACTCTACTACTATTCAGATGTTTGTCAGTTTGTCTGAAGAAGTCCAACCATTGATTTGGACGAAAAGCGTTATTTAAATTTAACATTTAACTTTTATTTTAATAAAGCGAGTGGAAAAGCGTTTGCCTAAGCGGATCATCCTTTTAGACAAAGTTTGTGGTTTCGTAGTAGTTTTGATTTTCATACTGCTATGGCTAATAATTCGCTTGAAAACACGCCAGCGATCTTCAGAGACACGCAAGGAAATGAGCGGATCTATGCAGGATTTGAGCGTTTTAGTACAACGTCTCTCGCAAAAGTTGGATTATACGAATGAGAAGTTGGATGTGGTGATGGCAGAACAACAAAAGTTCAAATATCAGGACCGAATGGTTACTACAACGACAGTACAACAGAGGCAAGGAGAGCAGAGACTACTTTCGTCTCACGCTGTTGAACAAACAGAACAAGTCAATATTACACCAGGTCAACGGACAGCTCAAATAAATGTAACTCAACGTACTGTTGTAGTTATTTCACCGGAACATGGATGAGTTATAAATAGAACTTAAACAGCTTCTAATAACAATCCGGATGAACATCGGATTGTGCAAGATGGAAATGAGTCCATAATTACTAATAGATGTCCAAGTGGAATTCAACATAATGAGATGCCCATTTTAAATAGATCCGCAATAAATTTACAAGACTGGCTGTTGGCACCTATAGGCCTGTGGGAAGACAGTAGTATTAATAACAATATGGTTCAAGAGAACAATTTGGAGAAAACACTTGCTGAATTATTATCTCTTTTAGATTCTAAAATGTTAAAACATAAAAACTTAATTTGGAAATTGAATATTTTCAGGAGTGTCTTAAACAAGAAATTGTCCCAAAAGGTCTTAGGACCTGGAGATGCCCTACAGGATTGATACCTGGATCAACGTTTCATCAGGATTTGATCAAATTGTTTAATCAGCATGGGTTGCAACTATTACAAGTTATTATTAAACATTATGCAACAATGATGCGAGATTTGCAATCTGATATTGAAATGACAAATCAATGATCATACCGATTTCATAAGATATAAGTATGATTATCAACGCTGTTTTCAGAGTATCGAACAGCATCTGCATAAAATAAAAATAACTAAAATTAAGAAATTACAGAGGGATCAAGCACAATACAAAGCAGGGACAGCATATCCCATGCCATCAAAGACGCAGATTCAGCCCAACAACCAGGCTTCTAATCATGGAGAAATTTTACATACAGCTGAAATAACTGATACAGTTACAACATCAGTTAATTCACAACAATCTGTATCACATGGTAATAATAATGAAAATGATATACAAGAAGGCAATTTGAGGAGGAGTGGTAGGATAAAAGAACGAAATAATAGTAATAATAATAATGGAAATAATTATGAACGAGGAAGGTAACCAACAGGCATCAACTTCTTATGTGGGACAGGGTTTTCAACGATGGAACCAGAGAAAACAATGGAACAAGAGAGAGAACCACAAGAGATAACGCATTATAGTGAATTAAATTCATTGACAGTCAAAAATACACAACAAGATTTTTTAATTTATAACTTTTCTTCCTTTATTGTTACAGAAGAAATGGCTAACATTTTAGCAAAAGGTTTAACTTTTGTACCAACTTATAAGATGAATTTAGCACAAACTATCTGTGACATAAAGCTTTTTGTAAGAAAATTAAATCTTAGACAACTATTGGGAGAATTCAATTCGATGGATAATTCTTTGAGTGGCCAGTTGCTATAATCCCCCCTTGCATTTCACACTTCACACTTTTGAAAAAATGTGTGAAATTGGTTTACGACAACTGGACCAACAAAGCAAGAACTATACATATAATTTATACAAAGATGAAAGGGATAATATCCAGCTTCTAACATCAGCTGATGTTAGAATCATGAACCTGGACAAGGGGGGCGGGTTAGTAATCATGGATAGATTTGATTATAATAATAAAATCATAGATATTCTAAGTACGGATTCATACGAACAATCATCACTTAGTGAATACAATAGCTCTAATCAATTCATTAAGAGCTATCTGAATGAATTACTCATCGAGGCAAGGATAGACTCACAAGAGTTTAATTATCATTTGATGGAAGCTCCTAAAGTACCAACAATTTTTGGAGTCCCTAAAATCCATAAAGACATCAGTAACCCACCGTTCAGACCAATAGTGGATGGGAGAAGATCCTCCACATATGCTTGTGCTATAAATATGTGGATGGGATCCTAAAGAAATGTCTCATTAGATGAGTGGATATTAAAAGACTCATGGGACTTCTTGGAAAAAATAAATAACATCACTTATCAGCAAGATAACTTCATAACAGTGGATGTGAAAGATCTCTATTCCAGTATACCTCATCAACAAGGTATAGATTGGGTATTGGAAAACATGCGCCAGAAAAGTGCAGAACTAAATGAAATAACCTTGGTAGGAGAATTATTAGACATAATTTTGTCTTATAACTTCATCCTCTTTGAAAATCAATTTTACAAACAAAAGAAGGGGGTGGCGATGGGCTCCCCGTGTGGATCTAGCTATGCGAACTTAGTAATGTTTTATTGGGAGAAAAATTATGTATTTAACAATGATTTCCTTAAAGGCATAACTTTTTACGCTAGATTCATAGATGACATCATAATTATATTTCAAGGGGATGAGAAACAGGCAGCTGAAATTGTCGAAATGTTTAACAACAATACTGAATTTTTATGTTTCACTTGTACATTAAATAAAGAAGTTATATCATATTTGGATGTAAAGTTGACCAAGAATAGATCACAAGAGGCTTATGAAGCAGATATATTCAGAAAATCGACCTACTCTAATAAAGTTTTGCATTTTCATAGCGCACATCCTTTACATCAGAAAAAAATCTGTGGTCAAAGGACCGCTCGTCCGAGCTGCACGAATGATTACTATGATTCTACTGATGAGAATTTCAACTTGGAATGTCTGAAGTTGAAACAAATGTTTCTTAATAGACAATACCCTATTCAATTTTTAGACCCCATAATGGAAGAAGTTAACATAAAAAGATCAAATGGTTACTTCAAACCTATATTAAATCTACAATTTCAGCTGCCTGTTTCTCATCCCCTTGAAATATAATGATGTCATCTATGAATCTAGCGTAAAAAGTTATTATGCCTTTAAGGAAATCATTGTTAAATACATAATTTTTCTCCCAATAAGACATTACTAAGTTCGAAATAATATTGACACCCTTGAGAACATTCTCAACTGGCTAGCTACTACTGTCCCACAAGAAACAATACTTGGTGACCTAAATATTGATTGGAATCACTGCAATCAGTCAAACCCCACTTCACATATCAATCTCCATGGCTTCTCTCAATCTCAAGCCCAACCATAATTAACAAAAGCAACATTAAAGACTCCATTTTGGACTGGATACTTACCAATACTCCCCAACAAACCTACGCAGCAGGCACCCTACCAGACGATCTAAGCGATCACCTGTTAACCTATATTACAAGAAAAAAACCTACATCACCTTCCCTACTGCTTTCCGTACACTACGCTTAAAAAAAAACTTTAACTCAGAACTCTTCCTCACACAACTATATCACTGTAACTGGACTCCTCTAAAGTCACTTCCTCTCAATGATGCTGTACAATACTTCAACTCCACTTTCTTATCCATTCTTGATCAGCTTGCACCCTTACGCAAGCTTAGAATCAAAACCAAACCCGCCCCCTGGATAAGCAAGAATACTATTCAACTTATCATAACCAGAAACAAAAACCTGGCAAAATGGCGTACTTCCAAAACACATGCTGACCACCAAACCTTTCGCAAATGTAGGAACAAAACAAAAAAAGCCATACTATCAGATAAAAAGAACTACTACCTTCATCTACAACAAATACCCAATAAGGAACCAAAACAATTCTGGATCACCATCAATAATCTGTTATCCCCAGGCCAATCAATAACACCCAACCCACATGACTCCAACCCTGATAACCCTATACAAATAGCCAATACATTTAACTCCTACTTCACAAATACTATTCAAAACCTGGCTAGTCACCTATCTCCTGACACCTCCGTTTTACACTCCTCCTCTGTTAATACTCCACCCTCATTTCACTTCCTTCCCATCCCCACATCATATATTTCTTCAATACTTCAAAAACTTAAACCCTCCTCACCCTCTGAAGACAAACTCCCTCCTGAGTTTATGCAAATAGGAGCCAAAGCTATTGCTTATCCCATCTCTGTTTTGATAAATAGATCCATCAAAGAAGGAACTGTCCCTGATATCTGGAAAATATCCCACATCATCCCACTGCACAAAGGTGGAAACTCTATTGATCTATCTAACTATCGTCCTATTGCTTTATTATCCCCTATAGCCAAAATCTTAGAAAAATGTATCCATAAACAACTCCTACATCATCTTCTCCAAAACAACCTACTTGCTAACTGTCAACATGGCTTCAGACCTTCCCACAGTACCACCACTGCTCTGCTCTCCTTCACAAACACTATTAACACCAACTGCAACCTAAACAGTCTTTCTTCTGCACTGTTCATTGACTTATCGAAAGCCTTTGACATGGGAAATCACAAAATGCTCCTTCACATTCTCAATTCTCTATCACTTGATACTAATAGCTTAACTTGGTTTCAATCTTACCTCAACAACCGTCAACAAGCAGTACTCTGGAAAAACTCACTATCTGACCACCTTCCTATTTCCCTAGGTGTTCCTCAAGGCTCTATCTTAGGTCCACTTCTTTTTTCCATCTTTATCAATGACCGTCAATCTGCCATCCCTTTTTCTAACTGTATTCAATATGCAGATGACTCCACTATTATCTGCTCAGCTACCTCTCATGCTGAACTTCAGTCTCTTACTCAAAAAGCCTTTAACACAGTGGAACAATGGTTTTCCCAACGCTGTCTCCTACTCAACCCAAAGAAAACAAAACTTCTACTTTTCTCCCCAACACGTAACCAAATCCCCCTTCATTTCTCTACTATCACTTCCAACAACAATACTAGTATTTCCCCTGAAACCTCCACAAAACTACTTGGTATTGCAATAGATAACAAACTCAATTTTGAAAATAACATTAATACAACTATAAAAAGTATAAACAAAAAAATAGGAACCCTATATAGAATAAAACCATACCTTACCCCAGCCACTAATTAGCCTAGCCAAGACGCATCTTATCTCTACTTTACTATATGCAAGTCCAATTTATACCAGCCTGTCCAAAAAAAAAACTTAAACTAGTTATATCTTACAGCAACATTGCTAGATTTGCCACTGGATCTCCCTTTAGAACCCACCAGTGCATTAATCTAAGACAACTTGGCTGGCTAGAACTTCCAGATCAGATCAAACTGCAGCAACTACTAATAGCTCACAAAACCCTGTGCCAACCAACTAAAACTCCAATACTCTCTAGCATAATTTCACCTTATTATAACCTGAAACATTTACGCTCCTCTAACAAGCTTCTGATCAACATAACTATACCTAATAACTCAGCAGCTGATGGCCTATTCTCCAACTCAGTTGGGAGACACTGGAATAAATTACCCACTGATATCGCATCCCTTACTTCCCTTCCTATCTTTAAGACAAATCTTAAATTGTACCTTAATAACAAATGGCTCTGCCCATGTATCAACCCAGACTAGCTCTCACTCCAGTTTCCCATCTTTCTTTACCTCTCCTCTTTTTCCACCCAAAAACACATTAAATGTTTACCATAATTCACCAACCATACTTATGACAGGAACTTTTCTATCCCCTCTTCTAGCTGAATGCTATTGCCCCCCCCCCATGATAGTAATTTTATTTTTTTTTTCTTTCACCATGAAAATCTATTCCTCTACTCATCCCATTATATCTCTCATACCTCTCCTTTATTTACCCCACCTCTTTCTCAAGTTATCCTCTCTATTTTCTCAAGCTACACTAAAGTATGGTTCTTTTGGCCATCACAAAAAAAAATTTTTTCAATTTGGGAATTTATTTTATTTTTATGTGTTTAAGAATTTTCCTGTCTTAACTTTTTATGTATACTAATTTTTGTGAATCCATATTTAACTGTTTATGGATTTGACTGTCTTAATTTTTATATAGACTGCTTTTTTATATTTTTTACTATGTATTACACCTGGAGCTTTTCTCCCCGGGCCTCTACTGAAAATGGACATATATCCAGTTAGACTAGCCCAGTCAACAAATGTAAAATAAATAAAATAAAGAAACAATATCATAATTGTTTTTCACCAGAGGGGACCCATCTCCAACTCATAACAATGGAACGATCACATACTGTCAATTATAATTTAGCTTGCATAATACGATTCTCTTTGAACTTTGCTAACATTAAGGAAATTATCTTGAAGAACTGGAATATATTCAATGAAGATCAATTATTAACATCTAAACTAGGTTCAGAACCTAAAGTCATGTGGAAGAAAGGTTCCAATTTTAAAGATATTTTTCAAAGAAATAAGCCAATTTAATGACCTTTTTGAGTGGAATGGGACAATGTGGCAATTGTTCCTACTGCCATTATATGATCGCAGGAACAACAGTATGCATAAATGGAACTAAAATTCAAACTAAGGGGAAACATAATTGCAACTCAAAAGGGGTTGTTTATGTAACAATCTGTCAGGCCTGCCCGTCTTTTTATATAGGCAAGAGTGTATGAACATCTAAGAAGCATCAGTTTGCATAAGGAAGATAATGCCTTAGCAAGACACATTATGGATCATCCTGAACATAATTTTTGTTTCAAAGTAATCCATCAAATCAAGCAAGACATTCGAGGGGGACCTTTTAATCTCTTGCTGGAAAAAAGCGAATTATTATGGCAGATTCGGCTTAATGCCTTTATGCACCCTGGTTTAAATGAGAAATGTTCATTAATGTGTCTCTTAAAATTAAGAAGTTTAGAGCGATAACTTACAATAAAATCAAAATAAAATAAAAATAGAAATGAAAACAAATATAATAGAAATTATACATATAGAGTATATAATAACTAATTAGCACTATATTTATCTCATAATCATTAGTTGACTAATTCTTATCATTACCTCTATAACAATAACGTTAGTAATAAGAGAAAATTAAAGTCTATTGAAAGAATCATTTTTTTCAATAATTTTTATTTTTATTTTTACATTAATAAATGTCACAAATAAAAACCATCTTACAACATGACCGTGTGCATATATATATATATATATATATATATATATATATATATATATATATATACACATACATACACACACATATATATATATATATATATATATATATATATATATACACATACACACATATACATATGTTATACATTGATGTCAAATACCACAGGATATAGGTCATACAGCATATCTATTTACACTATGTACACAGATGCTTTCATTGTTAATTGCACAGTTATATAGACAGTATATACATTCGTAATATCCAAGTTATTATTTAATATCTGAACTTGTATGTGTTCTTTGGTTCCATTATAGTGTATTTCTAAGTTGCTGTGTGATGAATTATGCTAATATGATGATAAAGGTTTGTTCCCAAATTTCTCTGGATTTCATGTTTTTGTTTCTTTTATCTATTACTATTTTATGAGCTAAAAGGTGTTGTATAGCTACTTGTTTAAAACCCTCCCAAGAGATATTTATCATATCTAGCCATTTAAAAGCTATATACAGTTTCATTAGTAGGAAAATTGTTAAAAGTGTATTTGCTTGTTTTCTTGGGATGTTGGGTGGGAGAATGTGTAACAGAGTGAATTCCCAAGTTAATGTTGATGTTTGATAACCCGTTTTTGTAATTGTACCTTGAGAGAGTTCCAGAGTTTATAGACACATTTACAGCTCCAAAATACATGGATTAAGTCAGCTATCTGGTCCTTACAGTGTGGGCAGAAAGGTGATTTTGATGTGTTAAATTTGTGTAGGATTGCAGGTGTAAAATAAGCATTATTACTGATCATGAGCTGAGTGTATGCTAACTTTTTGAGGGGTAGAATCTTCAGTGTTAGATTGATTGCCTGGCTTATTTGCTGATCATCTATGGATGGTTTAATTTTTCTCCAGTAGTTAGAGAAGAGGAGGTCCTTCTGGTATTTGATTTCGTTTATCATTTTATATGAATTGGTAATAGTTTTCTTTGTTGTGATAATAGTTTTCCAAAGCCTGCTACAAGTTATGTCACTATTGGTCATAGTAATATTTTGGAGATAACTGGAACACAGTTCTTTGATTTGTCTTAGGATTATTATGTGTGATTTAGGGAGGTTTAAGTTGGTCCTCATTTCTTGTATTGAACAGTTAAGGTAGGGATATATATCTTGGATTGTTTTACCTTTTAGTCTTGGAAAAGGGACTAAGTCCAGCATCTTATTGTTTATTTTTAAATTTGGGTTTTTATGAAGGGGTTGCAGTATTGTCATGGCATGTATAAAGTTCAAGAATTGAAAGAGTTTTTGCGCTAGGTTGATGGAATGTTTTAAGGGCTCTATAATGTTATAAGTCTGTATTTCTTTCTGCTTCAGGAATGGAAGTGCTTTGGGATTGAAACCTAGAGCTTTAATATATCTATAATATATTGTTACCCAGAGAGGAGACCAATTTTCCATTGACGGGTTATGTTCAGCTATTCTCAATATTCTGTTAGTGTTAATGATCGAGTAGTACATTTTAAAATCTGGTAGATTTAGTCCTCCTTTGCTTTTGGGGAGTGTTAATTTTGGATAGGAGATTCTGTTTTTTTTGGGTTCCCATATAAATTTTGCTAGGAAGGTATGAATTTGTTTGAAGAATTTATTATGTATTGTTGTCTGTGATGTCATGAATATATACATTAATCTAGGTAAAATGTTCATTTTGATTATTGATACTTTGGCCAAGAATGGTAGTTTTAGGTTGATGTCCTTCAAGGATGCATCTGCAGTCCTAACATATGGGTTGTCCTGCCTCAGGCAGCCCTTCGGTCGGCCGAATTCCAAGGTCTGGGTCTGGCCTCGGCTGATGTCGCACTTCACCCGAAGTCATAGCTGCTGTGAATTGGGTATAAAGGCATCAGCCGACGCCATTTTCCTCAGTCTTTCTTGCCGCGCGGTGCCCGAAGCAGAAGCTGTTCGCAAGTGCCGGTCGGTCAGATCCAGAGATTTCTACTACCGAAGACTTCTAAAAAGCTAAGTACCCCGTTGGGGACTCTTTCTTGCCTCAGCCGATGTCAGAAAAAGTAAATAATTGTTTAACTTGTGGGAAACAAATACCTCATAAGGATTTCCACTCTTACTGCCTTCCTTGCTTAGGCCCAGACCACGACGTCTCAGCTTGTCTAGCCTGTGCTTCCTTCAACCGACGGACACTTAGACGTCGGTTGGAGTTTGCAGAGGAGTTTTTTGGTCCCGCTTTTGCTTACAAAATGCCGTCTGAGACTCCGACTTCACAATTAGCTAAAAAGCGTAAGGAAAAGGACCGACACTCGCGGCTCGCGGTTTCGGCCAAAACCATGGTTAAGCCAACCGTGAGTGTCTCGGTTTCGGCTGAAACAGAGTCCTCGGTTCTTCCTTCGGCTGAAAGCATGCCTCCGATAGCCGAGGCCTCACACAGCATGGCAGAATCTGCTACTGAAATAACCCCTGCTGTAGCAGCCACCCAGGATTTATCAGATACTATTCCTTTAGACATATCTACCCCTGCACGTGGAGCTGCTAGGCCCCCTGCATCTATGTCTATCAAGGCTTTTTCTAGGGCTAAAGCAGCTAAATCTTCTAAGGCCTTGCCTGCAAAACCCCCCTCGCACAGGCCTACCTCTAGTTCCCAAATCCTCAGCCTGGCTGAGGATCTCATTTCTTTGATCAGGGGATCCCAACCTCACCCAGACAGGGCCTCTCAACCCCCTCCAGAGAAGAGGCCTAGAGCAGAGCCCCCGGATCCTATTTCTACAGACTATTCCTCGGATGATTCAGAAAACTCAGATCCTCCAGAAGGCCCATATTCTCCTTATGAGGATTCTGATGCAGAAGACTCCATTCCTTCTGCCTCTCCTCCTGAGGAATTTTCTTTTGGGGAAACCTTACATGCTGTGAGAGAGCATTTTCAATGGCAGGGCCAGGATTTTTCAGATTCAAGGAAAAGGCTAAGGACCTTTTTACATTTACCACAGCATAGGCCTTTAGCCATTCCTCCAGTACTTACAGTTGTTGTTGATGCATATAATGATGCTTGTACTGCCCCTGACTCTCTTCTCCCGGCCCCTGCCAAGCCCGACAGATATTACAGGGTCCCGGACACACACTTTCACTTGTATAAGGCTCCTATTGCAGATCCTGAAACCATTTCACAGGGCCCCAAAGCTGTAGCAGCTGCCTCTGCCAAAAACCCCCTCCCCTCTGAAAGAGAATCTAGAGCATTAGAGAGATGGGGTAAAAAAGTTTATACTTCTGCTACTCTTTCGGCTAGGGCCTTAAACTGTCAATTCCACATGATTCAGTATCAGGAATTTTTGTTAGACCAGCTAAATAAAAAACTGTCCTTTCCTGAACCTATAGACCGTAAGTCCCTTCAGGATTTGGTACATAACACTCAGCAGGTCAGTAATCATTCCTTAAAATGCGGCTATGATGCACTGGAGGCTTCCTTTAGATCAGCTATGACTGGAACAGTGATTAGAAGGCATGCATGGTTAAAAGAACAATCCTTACCAGACCATGTAAAGTCAAAGCTTCTAGATGCTCCCATGGAGAAACAAATTGTTTGGCTCCCCTGCACAGCAAGTGCTAAAGAAGGTGGAAGAAAAAGCAAAATCGGTCCAAACAGTCAAGGATTTCTTACAGGTCCAGCCTCCGAGGTTTAGTAGAAATTGGCCTTCGAAGAATTGGTCCTTTCCAGACACCTCCAGAGCACAGAGAGGCAGAAATAGGCGCCCAAGAGGCAGAGGTCAATCCAGAGGTGCCTACAGGGGACGTCAGTGGCAGCCTAACAACCAGAGAAGTACTGCCACAGATCCAGCTACGACCACTTCCACAGGACAGGCACAATGACTTGGCTCTGATGCCGCCTACCAGGGAACAACTGGAAGCACCCTTACGCGGAAAGCTAGCCTTATTTTCCATAAACTTGCATTACATTACAGGAGACAAATGGATTTTACAGACAATAGACAAAGGCTACAGGTTTCACTTCCACACTCTACCAAAAAAGAGAGGAAAGCCAAACCTACCACCAAACCAAAAAACAAACGCTCTAGAACAAATCAACCATCTACTAAGGATGAGAGCTATAGAAAAGGTACCTCCTATGGAACAAGGGCAAGGATTTTACTCCAGACTTTTCCTGGTACCAAGAAAAGAAAACCAATGGAGGCCTATTCTCGACCTGTCTGCTCTGAACACATATCTCATTGTTCCAAAATTCAAAATGCTGACCCTACAGCAACTTCTTCCCATGCTGGGCAAGGAGTCTTGGCTGGTGACTCTAGATCTCAAGGAGGCATACCTGCACGTCCCTATACGACCAGATTGCAGAAGATACCTCAGATTTCTTGCAGGATCAGAGCATTATCAATTCTCAGCATTGCCCTTTGGCTTATCTACTGCCCAGAGTATTCACGAAATGCCTGGCATCAGTAATTGCTCATTGCAGGCTTCAGGGAATTCAGATTTATCCATACCTGGACGACTGCCTAATACAAGCGGACAACAAGACCAAATTAACAAAAGATTTGGAAAAGGTTATACAACTACTGCAAGCCCTGGGATACACAGTCAACATGAAAAAGTCAAGGCTGGTACCATCCCAAAGGATAACATTCTTGGGTGCAGAACTGGACACATCAAATCAGATGGCATTTCTCACAGCAGAAAAGCAAAAGCAACTACCACTCTATTTCATGGCATTAACAACACAGAACCAGCTTACAGCAAGGAAAGTCCTGCAAGCCCTGGGTTACATGGCATCCTGCATAATATTGATTCCGCATGCCAGACTGCATATGAGAAAGTTGCAATGGTACCTAAGGAATGTATGGTCTCAACACAAGCACAGTCTAGAAGCCCAGATTCCAATAATACCATGCCTGAAACAAGAATTCCTGTGGTGGGCTCAGGCCTGTCAGTTGAACAGAGGACTGCCTTTCCACAAACCTCACCCAAGCCAGACTATCACCACGGACGCCTCAGACCTAGGCTGGGGGGCACACATGGTGGGCAAGTGTATACAAGGCCTATGGACACAAGACCAGCTGAACCTACACATAAATCAAAAAGAAATGCTGGCAGTGAAACAGGCACTTCAGACATTCAGACCTTTTCTTCAACAGGGTCATTTGCTGATAAGGACGGACAACACCACAGTCATGTGGTATATCAACAAACAGGGAGGCACGCACTCATACCCTCTATGCCGGATGGCAATGGACCTGTGGAATGTGGCCCTGAAACTCAACATTCAACTCCAGGCCAAATTTGTGCCAGGAAAAGAAAATATACTAGCAGACACCTTAAGCAGAACTACCACGGATGCCCACGAATGGATGCTGCATCCGGACATCTTCAAAACCATTACAAAGAAATGGGGACTACCAGAAATAGACCTGTTCGCATCCCCACACAACCACCAATTGAGGAAATTCTGCACAAGGACATACCACCCACTTGCTTGGAAAGTGGACTCCCTATCCTTCAGTTGGGAAAACCTGACAGCATATGCATTCCCACCTCTTCCTTTGATGCACAAAGTGCTACTGAAGATCAAAGAAGATCACCCAAGGATCATCCTGATAGCTCCAGACTGGCCGAGGCAGCATTGGTACCCGCTACTGAGGAGCATGTCTCGGACACCCGCATGGCCTTTACCTCTAGTTCCTTTACTACTAACACAGAACAACTACAAGATCCTACATCCAAACTTGAAAACACTACAGCTAGCTGCTTGGAATATTACATAAAGCAAAATAACCCAGATTTATCTCAGAGGGTTAAAGACATTATCCTGGAGGCTCGCAGACCCTCCACAAGGAAGACTTATTCAGCCAAATGGAAAAGATACCTCATTTGGAGTGCAGCAAAAGGAGAAAATGTATCATTAGCAAGCATAGCTAACATCCTGGAATACTTTTCCACAATGGCCTGTCTTACTCCTCCATTAAGATTCATGCATCAGCAATTTCAGCAGAATACAACATGGATCCTCCAGTCTTCTCTCATCCTCTACTCAGGCAGTTTCTGAGAGGAATTAAAAATGTAAAGCCTCCAAGGAAGCCACCTTTGCCTACATGGGACCTTAACTTTGTGTTGGAAAAGTTAACACTTCCCCCTTTCGAACCAGCAGCAACAGCAGAATTACAATTCTTATCTTGGAAAACTGCTTTCCTGCTTGCAATCACTTCAGCAAGAAGAGTTTCTGAATTACAGGCATTAATGGCAGTACAGCCCTTCCTTATCTTCCATCAGGATAGAGTGTCCTTGAGAACTAACCCTACTTTTATGCCAAAAGTGGTCTCCAGGGTATCATTGAACCAAGCAATCCATCTACCAACATTCTTCCCCAACCCACAGAACAGGGGGGAAAGACTACTACATACCTTGGATGTGCACAGGCAATTGCGCTACTATCTGGACAGAACCAAGACCAACAGAAAAACTGACCAGCTTCTGGTAGCATATGCAACAGGAATGGAAGGAAGAGCAATTTCAAAACAGACAATCTCAAAATGGATAGGGAATTGCATTAGATTTTGTTACTCTTTTCATGGAAAGACATCTCCAGAAAACATCAGACCTCACTCCACAAGGGCTACAGCCACTACTACAGCTTTCCTACGAGGAGTGGCTACCAAAGACATTTTAGAAGCTGCCACTTGGAGCTCCGTGCATACATTTGCCAAGCATTATAATCTACCTTTATACTCCAGATCCCGAGCAGGTTTTGCAACTGCTGTTTTGCAAGGGATCTTAGCTACACCATAATCATCTTAGTGCCTCCTCCCCAGTTTGGCTATGGTATTCTACCCATATGTTAGGACTGCAGATGCATCCTTGAAGGACATAGTACAGTTTTGTACCTACCATAAATGTAGATGTCTGAGAGGTATGCATCTGCAGTCAGGATTACCCTCCTTCCCTCTGTGGTACTCCTAGGGTATTTGCCCATCTTGTAGCTAGCTGGGGGAATCTATTATGGTGTATTTGTTTGTATATATGTATATACATGTTTATATTGTTTGCTCTCTACTGTTTGGAATCATTTGCATTTATCCAAATTTAGCCTTCCTAGAGGGCACCTGGCATCTGGGGCAAGAAACACTGAGGAAAATGGCGTCGGCTGATGCCTTTATACCCAATTCACAGCAGCTATGACGTCGGGTGAAGTGCGACATCAGCCGAGGCCAGACCCAGACTTTGGAATCCGGCCGACCGAAGGGCTGCCTGAGGCAGGACAACCCATATGTTAGGACTGCAGATGCATACCTCTCGGACATCTACATTTATGGTAGGTACAAAACTGTACTTTCCATCTTTTGCAGTCTTGCATTATATTTTGCCATTTAAGGTTTACATTGTGTTGGTAGAAGTCTTTGTTACTCTGGCAAAAGGTGATTCCCAGGTATTTAGTTTCTTCTTTAATTTTTATTGTGTTTAACAATGGTATTAGTGAGATGAGTTTGAGTTTGGGTGTTTTTAGGGGGAAAATATTAGTTTTATTAAGGTTTAGTTTGTAGTTAGACATAGTCGAGAAATGTTCAGTTGCAGCTATTTTGTTTATATCTGAATTTGGTGTAGTGCAGTATATGTTCAGATCATCTGCAAATGCAGTGAGGTATATTTTGAAGTTGTGTATTGATGGAGGATTGTGATATGTATTTTGTTTAATGTATAGAAAGAGTGGTTCTAGGTATAGGTTAAACAGGAAGGGTGATAGTGGGCATCCTTGTCTTGTTCCATTTTTTATTAGGATCCTATTTGACCAAGTTTTATTTATATACAGAGATGTGTATGGGTTGCTATAGAGAGTTTGGATGATCTGAATGAAGTTATTGGGTATATTAAAGTAGGGTGAAAGAATCATTTTTAATTTTTAATATTTTATCATAGTAGGTTTTTTATTTTAAATTTCTGCACATCACTATTAACTTATTTTATATGGAATGCTCTCCAGGTATAAATAATGTATTAAAATTAATTTGATGAGAATTTTTTAAGATTATCAATGTTTCATTTATTTTTTAATATTATTTTCATAACATCACAATATAATATAAGTAATTTTTTAATTTCTTATTTTTAATAATAAATGGAGTTGTTGAACAGCTATAATAAATCGCAGGAATAGAATTTTAATGAACATCTATAATACTATTGTTAGTATTCTAAATTGTAGTAGCAATAGCAGTAGTCTCACTTTAAGAAATTACGTCATGGTTTGCAATCATGGCGCGAAATTGAGCTATTTAAATAAGACTCTACTACTATTCAGATGTTTGTCAGTTTGTCTGAAGAAGTCCAACCGTTAATTTGGACGAAAAGCGTTATTTAAATTTGTTAACGTTGAACTTTTATTTTAATAAAGCGAGTGGAAAAGTGTTTGCCTAAGCAGATCATCCTTTTAGTCAAAGTTTGTGGTTTCGTAGTCGTTTTAGAAGATCAAGATCCACATTAGCAAAAGTGCACTTTCGTGTAACTCACTTTACAGAGCCACAGTACAGTGGAAACAAGGAAATGTACCTTTTCCCCACTGTAGTGCAATCTCAGAGTTAGTATATATAAGTAGTGGGGGTGTGGGGGCAGCGGGGGGGGGTTTGCCCCCTTGCTAAAATGTGATGTTCTTCATCTCACATTGCTGCAGTCCTTACTTATGGGTAGTCCGCTGTCCTCGGTCGGCCCGAATACCAAAGTATTAGGCTGACGTCGGTCATGGGCGCACAGCCCTGACATCAGAGCGTCAGGGTATAAAAGCGCATGACCGACGTCATATCCTCAGTCTTTTTTGCCGCATGGTCCGATGCAGAAGCAGCCTTGCAAGTGCCGTTATGCTTTCTGAAATTTTTCGTTTTCGGAGTTTCAGACATACCAAGTTGGGCTAAGTACCCCGTTGGGGAGCATTTTTGTTTTTTCTTGCCTCAGTTATTTACGGATGTCAGAAAAGTGAATAATTGTATTTCTTGTGGGAAGCAGATACCGCATAGGGATTACCACTCGCTTTGTATCCCTTGCTTGGGACGGAGCACGTAGTTGGGTGTCGGTTTTGTGCTAGGTTTAATAAGCGCACTATTAAGAGAAGGCTAGATTGCGCTAGGTTAGTCTTTGGCAAACGGTGTAATTATAATATGCCGTCGGATCCTCCGACGCCCGCTTCCACGAAGAAGCGTAAAGACAAATCTGTAAAGCCTAGACAGGATGATTCATCCATTTCGGACGCCGGTCCTTTAGAGACTGCAGTGGACCAGGTGGATCCGGTTGAAGTTTCTGTTGAGTCTCCGGGGGAAACCTTGATTTTACAGGATGTGGCCTCACAGGAGTCAGGTCAGGCTGAAGGGGCCTCTCAGGTTACTATTCTCCCTTCTTTGCCTAAGGGGGTTAGGCCTTCTGCTACTGTTTCTAGGGCTCCTTCTAAGGGCAGGTCTGTTTTGCCTTCTTCTGGAGTTAGTTCTGGTTCTTCAGGGTCTGTACCTAAGAAGCATATGCTTAAAATGGCAGAAGATTTGATTACTTTAATTAGAGGTTCCATGCCCCCTCCTGATAAGAGGCCCAGGGTAGAGCCTGAGTTGGAAATTTTGGAGCAGGCCTCAGATGATTCTGAGTCTTCTGCTGAAGATATTCAAGATTTTCCTCCTTATTCGGATTCGATGCAGAGGATTCTACTCCTTCTGCTTCCCTCCAGAGGATTTTTCATTTTCAGAAACCTTACACTCTATGAGGGAACATTTTAAGTGGGAAGGACAGGATTACTCAGATTCCAGAAAGAGGCTTAGAGAGTTCTTGTTTTACCACAGCACAGACCCTTGGCTATTCCTCCTGTTTTGGATGTTGTTCAGGATGTTTTTCGAGGCCTCATTTAATCCAGATTCTATGCCTCCTGCACCAGTTAAACCGGACAGGTATTATAGGGTACCTGAGGCTCATAAATACCTATATAAGAGCCCTAGGGCGGACCCAGAAACTATTAGTCAGGGGCCTAAGGGTGTTAGGGCTTCTGTTGTAAAGAATCCGGTTCCTCTAGATAAGGAAGCTAGAGCTTTGGACAGATGGGGTAAGAAGGTGTACACCTCTTCTACTTTAGCAATGAGGGCTTTAAATTGCCAGTTTCATATGTTGAAATATCAGAATTTCCTCCTTTCTCAGCTAAAATCTAAAGTGGATGCTTTGGCAGAGGGCATAGAGTGTAAAGAATTGCAAGATTTGGTGCATGTTTCTGAACAGGTGGGGAAACATTCTTTGCAGTGTGGCTTTGATGCTTTGCAGGCTTCTTCTAGAGTGGCTGCCACTGGTTCAGTTCTTCGTAGGCATGCCTGGCTTAAGGATCAGAATTTATCTGAGCATGTTAAGTCTAGAATTCTGGATGCCCCTTTACAGTCCGAAGTTTTGTTTGGTTCTCCTGTGGAGTCTGTTTTGAAGAAAATGGAGGACAAGGCTAAGTCTATGCAGACTGTTAAAGATTTTTTGCAGGTTCAACCTCCTAAGTTTAGTAGAAATTGGCCTGCTAAGGGGTGGACGTACCCTTCTTCTGATTCCCAGTCTAGGGGTAGATCTAGGCGTGGTAGGGGCAGAGCTCAGAGTACCTTTAGACCTAGAACATGGAGTTCGCCTGCTCAATCTGCTGGTGAGGGTAGGGGCCAGTCCTTTCGTAAACAGGCCCAATGACCTGCATTTTCAGCTGCCAGATTCTTCTTGCCTGGCAGCTCCTTTGGGAGGAAAGCTAGCTCTCTTCAAGCAAAATTGGTTTTTAATCATCCAAGACAAATGGGTGTTGGACATTATAAACAAAGGTTACAAGTTTTATTTCCATACATTGCCTCCTTTCAAAGGTATGCCAGACATTCCTCCTCGGCAAAGGATGGAGGCTCACAAACAGATTTCATTACTTCTTCACATGGGAGCCATACAGCCAGTACCTCCTTCAGAAGTGGGTCTAGGGTTTTATTCCCGCCTGTTTCTAGTACCAAAGAAAGGGAACACGTGGAGACCGATTTTGGACTTATCTCTCCTCAACACTTATTTGGACATTCCAAAGTTCAAAATGTTGACATTACAACAGCTTTTGCCTCTGCTGGGAAAAGATCACTGGATGGTAACTCTGGATATAAAAGAGGCTTATCTTCATGTTCCTATCAGGCCCAGTTGCAGGAAGTACCTGCGTTTTCGAGCTGGAAATTTACATTATCAGTTCTCTGCATTGCCCTTTGGCTTATCTACTGCGCCCAGAGTGTTCACAAAGGTTCTGGCTCCAGTCATGGCCTTTTTCAGGATGGAAGGAATACAAATTTATCCTTATTTGGACGATTGCCTGATTATTGCACAAGACAAGGTCGAGCTTCTTCAGCATCTACAGTATGTGATGGTAGTGTTAAGATGCCTAGGGTATTCTGTGAACGAAACAAAGTCCAGTCTAGTACCCTCTCAGGACATGTGCTTTCTGGGTGTGAGACTGAATACAGCTTCCCAGATGGCCTTTTTGACCCCGGACAAACAGAAAAGTCTTTCACTTTATTTCCATCAAATGTCTCTACAGTCCAGGCTGACTGCAAGGACAGTCCTTCAAGCCTTGGGGTTCATGGCATCTTGTATTCTGGTGCTTCCCAATGCCAAATTGCATATGAGGAAGCTTCAATGGTATCTCAAAAATCTATGGACACAACACTGCCAGGATCTAGACACTGTCATTCAGATAATACCTTGCATTCAGAAGGAATTTTTGTGGTGGGCTCAGGAATGTCACCTAAACAAGGGACTCTCTGTGACCCGACCAGAGGCGAGTCAGATTCTAACGACGGATGCCTCGGACAAGGCTTGGGAGCACACCTCAATGGAAAATGGGTGCAAGACACGTGGCCTGCCAGACTTCAACATTTGCATATCAACTTGAAGGAGATGTTAGCAGTACAATTTGCATTGATGGCTTTCAAGGATTTACTTCACCCAGGGCAGGTGTTGATTCTAACAGACAACACAACTGTCATGTGGTACATCAACAAGCAAGGGGAACTCATTCGTACCCTCTTTGCAGACAAGCGATGATTTTGTGGGAGACAGCTCTCAGTTACAACCTCAATCTTCAGGCAAGATTTCTACCAGGAGCACAGAACTCCTTAGCAGATGTATTGAGCAGACAAATAGTGGATCCTCACGAGTGGAAATTGGATCCTCAGGTATTTCAAAAGTTGACAGTGTCATGGGGAACTCCAGACATAGATATGTTCGCTTCTCCACTAAATTACCAGTTGCCAAAGTTTTGCACAAAAGGTTTCATCCCACAGCTTGGAAGGTGGACTCTGTCATTCAGTTGGAACAATCTTCATGTATATGCCTTTCCACCTCTACCTCTTCTGCCCAAGGTTCTCTTGAAGGCCAGACAAGACAAGCCATCCATGATCCTGATAGCACCGGATTGGCCTCGACAACACTGGTACCCACTACTGAGGAGTTTGGTCCGAGAGCCTCCATGGCCTCTGCCTTTGATTCCACACCTTTGTCTCAGGAGGGCAATCACTTTCTCAATGTCAGAATTCAGTCTCTGCATCTAACAGCCTGGCATATTCTGTTTTGAATTCTGGAGGTTCTCAGCTTCCACAACAAGTTTTGAATGTTATTTTGGAGGCCAGGAGGCCTAGTACAAGGAAAGTTTATGCTGATAAATGGAGGAGATTTTTATTTGGAGCAAAGGGAAGGACTTTGATGTTTCCAAGCCTAATTTGAGTGCTTCCTTACAATATCTTACTGAGTTATTAGACAAAGGTTTGTCCTTTTCCTCCATAAAGGTTCATGCTGCAGCCATTTCGGCTAATTATGACTGTGACCCTCCTTTATTCTCTCATCCTTTGTTTAAGCAGTTTCTCAGAGGGCAAAGAACATAAGACCCCCACGTAGAGCTCCTACTCCTGCTTGGGATCTCAATTTTGTGTTGGAAAAGCTTACTCTACAACCTTTTGAGCCTGCAGCTACTGCCGAGTTAAAGTATTTGTCATGGAAAACTGCTTTTTTGTTGGCCATTACTTCTGCAAGAAGGGTTTCTGAATTACAGGCCCTTATGGCAGTGGAGCCTTTCTTGATTTTTCATAAGGATAGGG
This sequence comes from Protopterus annectens, assembly GCF_019279795.1. Classification (NCBI taxonomy): domain Eukaryota; kingdom Metazoa; phylum Chordata; order Ceratodontiformes; family Protopteridae; genus Protopterus; species Protopterus annectens. The sequence continues at coordinate 393,029,396 of NC_056747.1, forward strand.
TATCTTTGCACTAATCCTTCCTTTATGCCTAAAGTGGTTTCTAGTGTGGCCTTAAACCAAACAATTCATTTGCCTACTTTTTATGCAAATCCTCAAAATAGAGGGGAGAAGATTTTGCATACTTTGGATATTCACAGGCAGTTGCGTTATTATTTGAGCAGAACCAAGGAGTTCAGACAGTCTCAGCAGTTGTTTGTTTCTTTTGCTTTGGGTTCACAGGGTAGACCTGTTTCAAAACAAACTATTTGTAAATGGATTGGGTTTTGTATTTCTTTTTGTTATTCCCATCATGGTAAGGAGATTCCGACTGGAATCAGACCTCATTCCACTAGAGCTACTGCAACTTCTACTGCCTTTCTAAGGGGGTAGCTACAAAGGATATTTTGGAAGCAGCCACTTGGAGTTCAGTACATACTTTTTCTAAACATTACCACCTTCCTCTTTATTCTAAGTCTAGGGCTGGATTTGCCACTGCAATATTACAGGGCATTTTAGCAGCCCCTAATGCTTTATGATTTTTCCAACCTCCCTTTCCCGTTGCTTTGGGATTCTACCCATAAGTAAGGACTGCAGCAATGTGAGATGAAGAACATAGTACAGTTTTGTACCTACCATAAATGTAGATGTTCAAGATCCACATTGCTGCAGTCCAATTCCCTCCCTCCTTCCCTCTGTAGCTTAGCATGGTTATATGGTTTGGGTGATGGCTGTAGTTGGGCATATCTTTTGGGAAGGTACTCTGTTTTTTGGCTGTGGCCTTTCTTTTAGGGCCATCTGACATCTGGGGCAAGAAAAGACTGAGGATATGACGTCGGTCATGCGCTTTTATACCCTGACGCTCTGATGTCAGGGCTGTGCGCCCATGACCGACGTCAGCCTAATACTTTGGTATTCGGGCCGACCGAGGACAGCGGACTACCCATAAGTAAGGACTGCAGCAATGTGGATCTTCGAACATCTACATTTATGGTAGGTACAAAACTGTACTTTTTTGATTGCCAGAAGGACCCTTGCTACTTACATATACCAAGTGTGAGAATGCAGTCCAAGATCGTTAAAATGAGTTTCGCGAAAGTGCATTGTCAGTGAAGTGCACATTCGCTACAGTGGGTCTCTTATCTTTCTCTTGTTTGAACAAGTGTAATTTCAAACAAGAGAAGTAGACCCATATCTATCTATCTATGTCTGCCGGGTCCAATGAAGTCTTGGTTTCGTTTGTTACAAGCCACCTCCTTGTGTTTTTGATTATTAGTACTTTGTTTCTAGGCGGTTACTGCCTTTTTTTGGTTTAAGTACAGATGTGTCACCCAGCTTTCCCAGGCTGTATATTTTAGTAGGTACTTTTTTTGAGTGTTTTGCTGAAGTTTTTTAGTTTTATTGTCTTTGTCCTTCCAATCACTTCGTGTTTTCATTTCTGATTTTAAGATTACTAAATTTGTGTTACCTGACATTATCATTCTGCCATTTTTTTCTCTTTGAACCTTCTGCATGTGTTATGAATATATGTATTTTTTATCAGTGTGTTCCTGTTAAGTCTTTGATTCATAGGAGATATTGATGATGTAGTTCTGACTTAAAATGCAATTCGATCTGCCAACTATGTATTACCTGAATGTTGGGATCAGAATGCATATGTTCTTGTGTTTCACTGTTGCAGTCATCACATTTGGGTTATCTGCTTGCAGGTAGCTCTCAGCCGGCCTGAATACCAGAGTCTTGGGATTTCTGCGTCGGATGCTGTCGCTTCTTCCATGATGTCAGGGGTATAAAACATGCAGCCGACACCATTACATCAGTCTTTCTTGCCGTGGGATGGCCGAAGCAGAAGCAGTTCACAAGTGCCAGTCGGCGACTCCTAAAATTTTCGTTTTCAGACCTGAAGTCTTCTAAAAGATAAGTACCCCGGTGGGTATCCTTTTTTCTTGCTCTAACCTATGTCAGAAAAAATTAATAATTGTCTTGCCTGTGTAAAGCAAATACCTCATAGAGATTTTCATTCTTACTGCATCACCTGTTTAGGCCCAGACCACGACGTCTCTCGCTGTCAGTTTTGTGCCTTGTTCTTTGCCCGAACTATCCGTTGTCAGGCAATTTTTGTAGCTAAAGACTTTCGCTCTCGATCTCCGTATTCCGAAATGGTGTCTGTAAGCCATCCGACCACCGATCTTCCGGAAAAAAAAGTAAGAATAAAGACAGTCCACATAGGTCCAAAACTGCCGACGATGCTACCGTTAAGCTAGTCGTCAGTCCGCCGGTACTCAGGTGCGTTTGCAGCCCCTGATACCCACTTCTACAGATTTGCAGGCCTCTACTGAGACCCACTCGGAGTCCAGTATGCCGGGAGATGCTTCTTTGACTATGGAACCTGCGGATGTCTGTACCTTGGATGGGTACGGAACCTCTGTGCAGGCACCAGCTTCTGAGGGTGTACTCAGGCCTACCAATTTTTATATTAAACCGACAATTCCATTTCAAGCCAAAAATACTGAATTTTTCAGGCCTAAAGTTTCAAAGCACATTCTCAGGCCCACAGGCCTCAAAACAAATGATTAAAATGGCTAAAGATATTATTACCTTAATTAGGGGAAGCCAGCCTTCCCCCTCAGAGACCTAGAACTGATTTTCCTTCTGATTCTTCTGATCAGGAATCTGATATCTCTGCTCCTTCTGACTACCAGGGCATACCCTTATCTACCTTTGAGGATTCTGATGCAGAGGATTCCATTCCCTCTGCTTCCCCTCCAGAAGATTTTTCTTTTGGTGAAACCCTGCATACCCTTAGGGAGCATTTCCGCTGGGAAAGCCAGGAATACTCTCAGTCCAAAAAGAGGCTCGGGGAATTTTTAAACCTGCCTCAGCACAGGCCTCTAGCTATCCCTCCTGTTCTGGACATTATTGTACATGATGTTTTCTTGGAATCCATCCTTACCCTGGATACTTTGCCTCCAGCTCCCAGGAAACCTGACAGGTACTATAGAGTACCTGACTCTCTCAAATTTGTTTTCAAGAATTCTACTGCGGATCCAGAGACCATTTCCCAAGGACCAAAAGGCATTAAGGCTTCTACTGCCAAGAATCCTACCCCTTCTGACAGGGATTCTAGGGCTTTAGACAGATGGGGTAAGAAGGTATACACCTCTGCTACTCTGGCCATTAGGGCTTTAAATTGCCAGATGTTTGTGTTTCACTGTTACAGTCATTACACTTGGGTTATCCTGCTGGCAGGCTACCCGCAGTCGGCCTGAATTCCAAAGTTCTGGTCCGGCGTTGGTTGCTGTCGCCTCTTCCCTGACGTCAGTGCGCCATTGGTATAAAAGGCCCTGACCACGACGTTGCTAGTTGTCGATTTTGTACTAGATTTAACCAACGCACTATTAAGCGTCGGAACGATTTTGCTTTTCATTACTTTGGCTGAAGGTTTAACTATATAATGCCGTCGGAACAGCCGATGACCGGAGTTCATAAAAAGCGCAAGGAAAAAGAAAAGGACAGGCATCCGAGGTCCAAAAACCGACGAAGCCTCTTCTGGGCCAGTCGCCGGTTCTCAGTGAGGTGCTTTCGCACTCCTTGACACCCACTACCTCAGAGCCACAGGCCGCCTCCGACTCCCACGTAGAGACAACTAGGCCTCTGGATACTCAAGGTATTGGGCCTTTGGAAACTAATCCCTCAGATGGGTCCGGAGCCGCGGAGCAGGCATCGGCTTCTCACTGTGTTTTCAGACCTACACAGCTTTATATCAAGCCAACTTCAACATCCAAGGCAAAGACTAAAACAGTTTTAAAGACAAGGAAACAAGTACAGCATTCTCCAGGACAGACATCCATGCCTAAGAAACAGATGCTCAAAATGGCCGAAGACCTAATTACTTTGATCAGGGGTTCCCATCCCCCTCATGATAAGAGGGCCTAGGCAAGACACTGAATATGATTCCTCTGATCAGGTTTCCATTTCCTGTGATTTCTCTTCAGAACAGTGATACTTTATTCCTCCCTATGAGGATTCTGATGCTGAAGAATCTATTCCTTCAGCTTCTCCTCCTGAGGATTACTCCTTTGGGGAAACCCTGCATACCATGAGGGAGCACTTCCACTGGGAGAGCCAAGATTACTCAGATTCTAAGAAAAGGCTCAGAGACTTTCTTTTACTACCTCAGCACAGACCTCTTGCTATTCCACCTGTTCTAGACATTGTAGATGTATTTTCAGAGTCCGGCCTGTCTCTCGACTCTTTACATCCTGCATCTGTTAAGCCAGACAGATACTACAGGGTTCCAGATTCTCATAAATTTCTGTATAAAAACCCTGCTGCTGACCCAGAAACTATTTCTCAGGGTCCCAAAGGGGTCAAGGCCGCTACTGCAAAAAACTCTGTCCCCTCAAGATAGGGATTCAAGGGCACCGGACAGATGGGGGAAAAAAGTTTACACTTCTGCTACCTTGTCTGTAAGAGCTTTAAACTGTCCGTTTCATATGCTTAAATATTAGCAATACTTAATGTCTCTGATAAAACAGAAAATGTTGACAAATTCTGAATGTTCTGAGAACAAGGAAATGCAGGATTTATTGCATGCAGCTGAACAAGTGGGAAAGCATACTTTGCAATGTGGTTATGATTCACTAGAGGCCTCTTGCAGGGTCGCTGTAACAGGTTCTGTCATTAGAAGGCATGCTTGGTTAAAGGAACAGAGACACTCTGCCTGATCATGTTAAAGCAAAATTATTGGATGTTCCGTTACAGCATGATACTTTGTCTGGTGTTAAGGCAGAAGAGGTGTTGAAGAAAATGGCGGATAAAGCTAAATCTATGCAGGCAGTAAAGGATTTCTTACAGGTTCAGCCACCCAGATTTAGCAGGAACTGGCCTTCTAAGAATTGGTCCTTTCCCGTGTCAGACAGGCCACAAAGAGGCAGATACAGATGCCCTAGAGGCAGACAACAGCCCCAGGGCTCATACAGGCCCAAACAATGGGGTGCTTCTACCTCCAAAACCGGAGAAGACAAATCACAGCCATATAGGAAACAGTCCCAATGACTTCCCTCTGCCAATGCCAAGTATTTACCTTTTGGCAGCACCCTTAGGGGGAAAGCTAGCACTTGTTTCACAAAATTGGCACATGATCACCCAGAACAAATGGGTCTTAAATGTAGTCTCTCAGGGCTGCAGGTTCCACTTTCACACCCTTCCAAAGGCAAAAGGTATGCCAGACCTGCCACACAATCAATGGGCAGAGTCACAAAAACAAGTTTCATCGTTCATGGGCATGAGGGCTATTCAGCAAATGCATCAACAAGAGCAGGGACAAGGATTTTACTCAAGACTTTTCTTAGTACCAAGAAGGGACAAAGCATGGAGAACAATTCTGGACCTGTCTATTTTAAATACTTTTATGGACGTTCCGAAATTCAAAATGTTGACTCTGCAGCAGCTTCTGCCCATGCTGGGCAAGAAGGCTTGGCTTGTAACTTTGGACCTCAAAGAGGCATACCTGCATGTCCCAGTCAGATAATCTTGCAGAAGATACCTCAGATTCATAGCTGGTTCAATGCACTACCAATTCTCTGCACTACCCTTTGGCTTATCTACTGCACCCAGGGTCTTCACAAAATGCCTGGCACCAATAATTGCATTTTGCCGACAGAGGAATTCAAATATATCCCTACTTGGACGACTACCTTATTCAAGCAGAGACCAAAGACATTCTACTAAAGCATCTGGCGTTTGTGAAAAGATTACTAATTTGCCTTGGGTACACAGTAAACGAAAAGAAATCAAAACTAGTACCCTCTCAAGAGATAATATTCCTGGGTGCAAGCTTAAATACAACTGCCCAGATGGCTGATTTCACGCCAGACAAACAAAGGCAACTGACTTCTTACTTCAAAAGCATGGCAACAAAGACCCAGTTATCTGCAAGAAAAATTCTGCAGGCTCTGGGCTACATGGCCTCCTGCATTCTGCTAATTCCATATGCAAGACTGCATATGAGGAAACTACAGTGGTATCTAAAAAGTGTTTGGACTCAACATTGCCACAGCCTGGAATCAATAATTTCACTCATTCCTTGCCTACAACAGGAGTTTCGATGGTGGGCACAGGCCTGTCACCACAACAAGGGACAGCCATCCACTTTACCCACAGCCAGGCAAACACTAACAACAGATGCTTCAGATTATGCCTGGGGGGGGGGCCACATAGCAGGAAAATGTATTCAGGGCACATGGTCCCCAAGCCAAAGGCATCTTCACATAAATCAAAAAGAGATGCTAGCTGTACAAAATGCCCTGACAGCCTTCAAGGACCTAATTCATCCAGGACAACTGCTGATAAAGACGGACAACACCACAGTCATGTGGTACATAAGCAGGGGGGCACACATTCCTACCCCCTCTGCAGACAAGCTATGATTTTGTGGAACACAGCATTGACTTACCAAGTATACCTGCAAGCACAATTCCTGCCAGGAAAAACAAATGCACTGGCAGACGAACTAAGCAGAAACCTCATGGACCCCACACCAGTGGAAACGGGATCCACAAATCTTCAGCATGATAACAAGGAAATGGGGATGCCCAGACATAGATCTTTTTGCCTCACCTCACAACTTCCAATTTCAGAGATTCTGCACAAGGACTTATCACAAACAAGCATGGAAAGTGGATGCTTTGTCATTCAGCTGGAACAACCTTACAGTATATGCCTTTCCTCCACTGCCTCTCCTCCCCAAGGTACTTCTAAAGGTCAGACAAGAGAAGCCACAAATGATACTGATTACCCCGGATTGGCCTCGCCAACACTGGTACCCACTCCTAAGGAGCTTGTCTCAAGGCCCTGCTTAGACATTGCCTCAAATTCCTCCTTTACTGAACCAACAAAACAATCAAATCCTGCACAGCCATCTCAGAACCCTAACCTATAAATCTAGCTGCATGGCGGATAGTGTAACCATTCAGAATACACCTCTCTCTAAAGCGGTTATGGATGTTATTTTGGAGGCCAGGAGGCCCAGCACCAGGAAATCTTATGCAGAAAAATAGAAGAGATTCTGTGCTTGGAACCAGGTGCAAGGAATTGACACATTTGTGCCAAATATTCCTCAGATTTTACAATATCTGACTGAGATGCTGGACAAAGGCCTATCCTTCTCATCAATTAAGATCCATGCCTCTGCCATTTCAGCTCATTACAATACAGAACCACCAATTTTTTCGCATGCATTGCTTAGGCAGGTCCTCAGGGGGGGGGGCAAAAACATAAGACCCCCAAGGAGAGCACCAATACCTGAATGGCACCTCAATTTTGTCTTGGAAAAATTCACACTGCCTTTGAGCCAGCCAATACAGCTGAGAGAAAATTCTTATCATGGAAAACCGCTCTGCTCCTAGCAATAACTTCAGCAAGAAGAGTCTCAGAACTACAGGCATTAATGGCTGTGGAACCTTTTATTATCTTCCATCCAGACAGGGTTTCTCTAAGGACAAACCCAACATTTATGCCTAAGGTGGTGTCCAGTGTGGCTCTGAACCAAACCATTCATTTGCCTACTTTTATCCAAACCCACAGAATAACGGGGAGAGACTTCTGCATTCTTTGGACATACACAGACCGCTACAGTTCTACTTGGACAAAACTAAAGCTTTCAGAAAGACCGAGCAACTTTTAGTGGCATACGCTTCAGGATCACAAGGAAAGGCTATCTCAAAGCAGACTATTTCAAAATGGATAGGACACTGCATTCGTTTCTGCTATATACAGCATGGCAAATTAGTGCCTAAGGGCATTAGACCACATTCTATCAGGGCAGCAGCCACCTCAGCAGCCTTCCTCAGAGGAGTACCAACCAAGGATATTTTGGAGGATGCAACTTGGACTTCAGTGCACACTTTTACTAAGCACTACCACTTACCTCTTTACTCTAAATCCAGAGCAGGCTTTGCCACTGCAGTTCTGCAGGGCCTTATAGCCACTCCTAATTCTATTTAGACCCAGCCGCCCTACCTCAGCTTTGGGATTCAACCCAAGTGTAATGACTGCAACAGTGAAACACGATGAACATAGTACAGTTGTGTGTACCTACCATAAATGTAGATGTTCAAGTGTATCCACTGTTGCAGTCCAGATTACCCACCCACCATACCCCCTTCTTTGCTGGGACTTATCTGTACTTCTCTATCCTATACAACCTATGTGGTGTATTTGCTTGTAGATGAAGGTATTGTTTATGTTAGTGCATGCTTTTTATAAAATGTTTTTTAGCCTAACCTTATGGGGGCACCTGACATCTGGGGCAAGAAAAACTGAAGAAAATGGCGTTTGCTGCATCTTTTATACCCCTGGCGCTCTGACGTCAGGGAAGAGGCGGCAGCAACTGACGCCAGACCAGGATTTGAAATTCAGGCCAACTGCGGGTAGCCAGCCAGCAGGATGACCCCAAGTGTAATGACTGCAACAGTGAATACACTCGAACATCTACATTTATGGTAGGTACACAACTGTACTTTTCTGCTATTCACAACATGGCAAATCAGTGCCTAAGGGCATTAGACCACATTCTGCCAGGGCAGCAGCCACCTCAGCAGCCTTCCTCAGAGGAGTACCAACCAAGGATATTTTGGAGGCTGCAACTTGGACTTCAGTGCACACTTTTACTAAGTACTAACACTTACCTCTTTATTCTAAATCCAGAGCAGGCTTTGCCACTGCAGTTCTGCAGGGTCTTATAGCCACTCCTAATTCTGTTTAGACCCAGCCGCCCAACCTCAGCTTTGGGATTCAACCCAAGTGTAATGACTGCAACAGTGAAACACGATGAACATAGTACAGTTGTGTACCTACCATAAATGTAGATGTTCGAGTGTATTCACTGTTGCAGTCCAGGTTACCCACCCATCATACCTTTTTCTTTGCTGGGACTTATCTGTACTTCTCTATTCTGTACAACCTATGTGGCGTATTTGCTTGTAGAGGAAGGTATTGTTTATTTTAGTGCATGCTTTTATAAGCAATGTTTTTTAAGCCTACCCTTTTGGGGGCACCTGACATCTGGGGGCGACAGCAACTGACGCTGGACCAGGACTTTGGAATTCAGACAGACTGCGGGTAGCCTGCCAGCAGGATAACCCAAGTGTAATGACTGCAACAGTGAATACACTCTAACATCTATGCTTATAGTAGGTACACAACTGTACTTTTCATATGTTAAAAGTATCAGCAGCCTATTATGCGGCTAATTAAACAGAGAATTATGTTGATTCCTGACTGTGCAGAACACAAAGATTTACAAGAGTTAATGCATTCTGCTGACCAAGTTGGTAAACATACTTTGCTGTGTGGTTTTGATACTTTAGAAGCATCTTGTAGGGCTGCTGTCACTGGGTCTGTTTTTAGAAGGCATGCGTGTCTTATGGAACAAAACTTGCCAGATCATGTCAAAGCAAAATTACTGGATGCACCCTTAAACCAAGAGCGCCCATTTGACAATTAAAGCAGAAGTAGTTCTCAAAAGGATGAAGGAGAAAGCTCAATCTATGCAAACTGTTAAAAATTTCTTACAAGTACAGCCACCTAGATTCAGTAGGCATTGGCCTTCAAATAACTGGTCCTTTCCAGTCCCTTCCAGGCTTTCTCGGTCCAAACCCAGGAGCAGCAGACCCCCAAGAGTTCAGTCTCAGGTTATGCACAGATCTAAGCAGTGGGGTGCTCCCACATCCAAAACGGGGAGTAGCAAGCCACCTCCCTATGGTAAACGTGCACAATGACTTATCCTTAACTCCCCAAGCCTTGCTCAAGTACTTGCACCTTTAGGAGGAAAACTCGCCCTGCATGCAAAAAACTGGGAATACATTACCCAAGACAAATGGATTTTAAACAGTTTCCCTAGGATACAGATTCCACTTCCACTCACTCCCAACCCTAAGTGGATGGCGAAACCTCCCCGCAAACCAGTGGGGGGAAGCCCAAAAGCAAGTACTTTCTCTCCTCGGCATCAAGGCTATTCAACCTGTCCCAGCAGAACAAAGGGGACAAGTCTTTTATTCATGACTGTTCCTGGTACCCAGAAAAGAAAACTCCTGGTGTCCTATCCTGGATTTATCTATTCTCAACACCTTTAACTCTCCAACAGCTGCTTCCTATGCTAGCCAAGGATGCCTGGCTGGCAACCCTAAACTTAAAAGAAGCTTACCTGCACATCCCCATAAGGGAATCTTGCAGGAAATACCTTCACTTCAGAGCAGGCTCTATGCACCATCAGTTCTCTGCACTTCCCTTTGGCTAATCTACTGCGCCCAGGGTATTCACAAAATGCCTAGCTGCAGCCATTGCGTTTTGCAGGCAGAGAAGTATTCAGATTTACCCATACTTGGATGATTGCCTGATTCAGACGGAAAGTCAGGACTTGCTACTACAGCACCTGGCATTGGTAGAGAGACTTCTAACTTTGCTAGGGTACACCATCAACAAAAGGAAATCATACCTAGTACCCTGCCAACAGATTGTATTCCAGGCAGCAAGCTTGAACACACCTTCCCAGATAGCATTCCTTACTCCAGAGAAATTTATTTGACAACTTACTTCAACCTACTGGCCACCAAAACCCGGCTATCTGCAAGGAAAATACTGCAAGCTCTGGGGTTCATGGCATCTTGCATTCTGTTAATTCCATATGCAAGACTGCATATGAGGAATCTTCAATGGTATCTAAAAAGTCTATGGTGTCAACATTCTCAGGACCTGGAAACAGTAATTCCCATCATTCCGTGTCTATTGGCAGATTAGAGTTCCTTTGGTGGGCAGAGGCCTGCAACCACAACAAGGGACTATTTCACTCTACCCCCTGCCTCCCAAACCCTAACAGACACATCAGACTATGCATGGGGGGCTCACATGGCAGGGCAGTGCATTCAGGGCAAATGGAACCCAAAGCAGATGCACCTGCATATCAATCAAAAAGAAATGTTAGCTGTACAGAATGCTGACAGCTTTCAAAGGTCTTATTCTTCCAAGGCAACTACTGGTAAAGACAGACAACACAGTTATGTGGTACATAAGCAAGCAAGGAGGGAACACATTCCTACCCACTCTTCAGACTAGCCATGGCTCTGGGGAACACAGCCTTGAGCAGCCAAGTGCACCTACAAGCTCAATTCCTGCCAGGCAAACTAAATTCACTGGCAGACTGCTTAAGCAGACATCTCATGGACCCACACAAATGGGAACTGGAACCCAAAATATTCAAACCTTTGGGGTACAGATTGGGGACACCAGAGATGGACCCGTTTGCTTCCCCTCAGAACTATCAATTGAACAAATACTGCACCAGAACTCCCCACAGCCAAGCTTGGAAGGTGGATGCCCTGTCCTTTTTCTGGAAAAGTCTCTCAGTCTATGCCTTTCCCCCTCTGCCTCTCCTCTCGAAAGTTGTACTAAAGATCAAACAGGACAAACCAAGGACAATCCTGATTACACCAGACTGGCCACACCAGTACTGATATCCTCTTTTGCGCAGTCTGACAGTGCTACAACTATGGCACTTGCCTCAGACCCCTTCCCTGCTGTCCCAACAGGGGGGGCCAAATTCTGCACCCTCAGCTTCAGACCCTGAACCTTGCAGCCAGGCTAATCCCCTGAACTCACCTCTAGCAACCCTCAGTAAGCAGGTGCTGGATGTCATTCTTGAGGCAAGGAGGCCTAGTACTAGAAAATCCTATTCAGAAAAGTGGAAAAGATACTGTTCCTGGAGCCAGTCTCATGGGATGGCCGCAACTGTGCCCAGCATACCTCATATACTAGATTACTTAACAGAAATGCTCCACAAGGGCCTATCCTTCTCTTCAGTTAAGATTCATGCCTCTGCCATCTTAGCTCATTATAATACTGAGCCCACCCCTCTTCTCTCATCCTCTAGTAAAACAGTTCCTTACAGGGGCCAAAAATGTAAGACTCCTCCAGGAGAGCTCCCACTCCATCCTGGGACCTTAATTTTGTATTGGAAAAACTTACCCCCCCCCCCCCTTTGAACTGGCTGCTACAGCAGAGTTGAAATTCCTCTCATGGAAAACAGCTTTACTTCTAGCCATCACTTTAGCAAGAAGAGTGTTTGAACTGCAGGCCCTTATGGCAGTGGAACCCTTCATTATCTTCCATGCGGACAGGGCTTCCCTCAGGACTAACCCATCTTTTATGCCCAAGATGGTGTCTAGTGTGGCTTTAAACCAGTCCATTAATTTGCCTACTTTTTTCCCTAATCCTCAAAATAAAGGGGAAAGGATACTGCATTCTTTAGACGTGCACAGACAGCTTAGATTCTGTTTGGACAGGACTAAGCCTCTCAGAAAATCTGACCAGCTGCTAGTCAGCGTTGCTGCAGGGGCAGAGGGGAAGGCCATTTCAAAGCAAACCATATCTAAATGGATAGCACACTGCATCCATTTCTGCTGCAAGCACCATGGAAAACGTACCCCACAGGGGATAAGAACACATTCCATTAGGGCTACATCTACCTCTACTGCATTTCTCAGAGGAGTCCCTACCAGGGACATCCTGGAAGCTGCAACCTGGAGCTCGGTACACACTTTCACCAAGCATTACCACTTGCCTATCTTTTCTAAATCCATAGCTGGGTTTGCCACAGCAGTCTTACAGGGCCTGATTTCCAGGCCTAATGCTTCTTAATCTACCTCCACCCTTTCTTAGCTTTTGCAATCAATCCAAATGTGATGACTGCAACAGTGAAACACGAATAACATAGTACAGTTGTGTACACTTACCATAAATGTAGATGTTCAAGTGAATTCACTGTTGAAGTCCTGGTTACCCTCCCTCCAGCCCCCTGATTGTCTTTGCTTTCAACTATCCTTTTTGGTTTGGCATATCTTATACTATGTGTATTTGCCTTTTGCTGGGGGTGTTCCACGCCATATAATTGCTTCATATTTTGGGGGCATCTGACATCTGGGGCAAGAAAAACTGATGTAATGGCGTCGGTTGCATATCCTATACCCCTGACAACCTGACGTCATGGAAGAAGCAACACCATCCGACGCAGAAATCCCAAGACTCTGGTATTCAGGCCGGCTGAGGGCTACCTGAAGGCAGATAACCCAAATGTGATGACTGCAGCAGTGAATACACTCGGAGCATCTACATTTATGGTAAGTGTACACAACTGTACTTTCTCAGTTCATTGGGAATTGTTTGTATCTTTGTGTAACTGTTAATTACCTGCTGAGCCCTTCTGGGCTTCTATGGCAGTCATTTTGTAATGTCAGTTTGGGTTAGAGACTACTGCTATTTTTTTAGAACAGCCAAAACATTTTTTTTATATCTGTTTTTCTTTTAACAATTTTTGTCTTTTTAATTTGCAGTTGTTGGTTTTCACATGATTTACAGTGGGATTTCCTGACTCTTATTTTGGGTGTACAGAATTTTTTCCTGTTTGCCCCTCTCCCCAGCCCAGTTCTCTGGCTTCATTGTGTATTGTATCCATATAGGTTCATAGGTAAGTACTAGGCCAACTGTCCTTATGGCCATTTTAAGCCTTGCTAGTTTCCCTTTTTGTGCTTGATTTAGCCAAACCCATTTGGTTAGAGATTGTCCTTACCCATCCCGTAGCTGGCAATTATATTTTACCCCTAATGAGAATAACTGGGATCGTATCATAAATAATTTAACGGGGTGCATGCATTTAGGATAGTTGTCTGTCCATTAGTAGTATAGGAGGCAGTCCTGGGCTAAATTTTCTGATTTCCATCCATAGATCCCAGTTGCACTTGAGTATGGACAGGGATGAACTTTGCGGATGATGAGTCTGTTCCAGTGCAGCAGCATCCTCTTCTAGATGCACCTGTCCCTCCAAGCTAGAGAGAGATTTTGAGAAGCAATTATGAAAACAGAAGTTATTTCCCTTCCTTTGGGCAGTAGGGAGCTGACCAGCTTTGCTGGTCCTGGGTTGGGGGTTGACCTGCCCTTTCTGTGTTGGAGTAGTTACCTACTGCTGCAAGTGTGAATACGCTATGTTAACAATGAGCTCTGCTATCTTGGAATTCCACTGGGTGAACACCTAATACATCCACTAGTGGAGTGGGCCACCTCCTTCCCCCAGGATGGGGGAGACAGCAGCAGCCACTTACCGATTTTCTCCCTCAGCAGGCTTCCTACAGGAACTGGAGCTGTTGATTGAACTCTACTCCTGTGATTTAGCCATGGCTTTATACCTTTAAAAAAATGGAACTGGATGAAAGACTTTTTTTTTTTTTTTTTTTTTTTTAAGAAGCATATTCGCACTTGCAGCAATGGGTAATTAGTCGTAATTTCTAAATTACAGTTACTGACATGAAGTGTCCACAGTTTTTAAAACCAACCCTTCTTTCATGCTAAAAGTAGTCTGAGGTTTTTTTATGTCCATTTGATGGATTTCTTTCTCAAACAAGAAAATGTAGGGAAATGCTCCACACATTATGTATGCGCACAGACAGCTCAGATACTATTGAGAAAGGACAAAATTCTGAAGCAGGTTGATATGCTATTCATATCTTCTTATGAAGAAAAAATGGGGTTGTACAACCATAGGCATTTTTGAAATGGTTAGCAATTACTATTATTTATGAAAATATAAGACTTTGGGGAATTTAAATTCTACTCACCAGCTGCTGCTCTAGATTTCTTTTGAAATGTTTTTGCTCACTTTATTTGTTAACTTGTTACCTGAGCATCTGTATTTTAGAGCAGAGTAGGATTTGCTGTTGCTCTGAATGACTGTTACAGACCATCCTCCCATTTCTAGGAACTGAGTACACTGCTTTGTACTGTCCGAGTCATATTATAATTACTGCAGCAATGTTCATTTGTGTTGGTATGCATACTGCTATAAATTAAATTGCTTTTGATAGTATACTGTGGTCATCTGATGAAGTCATAGGAATTTGACGAAAACGCTGTGTCTGTTGCACTTTTTATTTGAAGGCGTTCATGTTATATGTTCGTGTCTGTGTGGTGAAACTTTTTGTGGAATAAACTTTTTAGCCCTTGTACGGAGTTGGTGGCTTTTCTTCTACGTGGATACTGCCTTCTTTTGGTTTATACTGTTCTCAATAGCTATATGAATAACGGGTCTTTATTGTTGGGTAGGCTAATACTATTCTTCATCTAGTTCAATGTATCTTGTGAATTTAGTGGTCTGTATGTCTTTAAATCTATTTACTTCTAATTTTTGTACATTTTTTATTTTTATTTATGCTTCCTTATTGAGTACTTTGTTCTAGTAAATGAAGGGGTTCTTTTTTAACCCATTCTAGAGTTAGCTGTTCTAGGAATTATACAACTTTGTAATAATGCCATAGTCTTTATTCACTTTTTCCCCTTGCTGTGTGATTTCGTATATTGGTTTGTAGATAGAATTCTTTCCTCAAGAATATTTGTTGGTATAGTAATTTGTATTCTTGATGAGGATACAGAAAATGAGTATGGATGGTGTAGTGCAGTACATTGTTTAAGCTGATCTTCCCAAAGGCTGTGGCACGAAAATGCAACTTAACTAGTCAAGGATATTTTAGTGTTGATTGGACACTAGGCCTCTACAAAAATCAGAAATCTCATCCTAATAGTGCACCCATATATATGGCTATGTTACTCTGGATAACTTCCAGTCAATGCATCATCGGAAATATAGTGTTAAAGCTGTAATATACAATTCTTGCATTTATTCTGTGCAGCAAGGTGTACGACAATTAAAATCTAAAAAAAAAATTACAGAATTGTTTACCACTGTATTAAGTTATAGAGTTTAATTTTTTAACAATGCATAGTAGGCCAGATAGTTTATTTTCAGGAGATTTTTTTTTCAGTAGTGAAAAGATCTGCTGTTTAGTAACATGTAATGTCTTGGGTGTGTATGGGAATCCCAGTCTTATTATGATTTCTGTCGCAGTAATCTGTTCTTTGAACATCTATTCTTATGGTGAGTATATTCACACAGGTAAACTTTGCTGGGGTCATGCCCTAGGATGCCTATATCGGCCAGAATGGGTATGTGCTTCCTAAGCATGGCAGTCCAGGATTTTATGATCATCGGTATAAAATGACAGAAGAGTGCACTCAGCTGTGTTCTACCTGTAGCAGATATGGTGTGTACTGACATTTTTTTATTTATTCTTGCAGCCAGGGCAGGTAGACAGTAAACGGCCACTTTTGCACTAAACTATGCTGTTAGAATGGAATTTTTATGCTTCTGGTTTGCCAATTTACAAAGTCACTAGAACAAATTAGAAGCGACTCCACCAGTGGTTTCACTTTCAGAAAAGGATTCTTGCCTGAATAATGAAAATATCTAGCAAAATTTTTACTCCAAATCAATTTCTGGTGTGTACTAATCAATTATATTCTAGTATGGAGGTGTGGTCAAAGTAAAACCTGAAAAGCATCTAAAAATTAGTACTTTTTAAGGGAGCTCTGGTGTAGTGATTTGCATTATTAATTTTAGCTTTGCCAGCTTATGCATACTTGACAAGCATATTTTGTCTAAATACAATTTTGAAAAGTCACAAAAATCTGTTAACTTGTACCTGTGCTTTCTGCCTTTTTGATGGAAGTTAATTGGTTTTAGCCCTTAAAATGTTTCCACTCATTAGTAGCTGATCAGAAATCTGTTCTAAAGCATAGACTGAAAAACGTTTGAATACTTTCCTCTTAAAATCTTTCTCAGTGTATCCCAATGTTTGAGGATATGTCCTCCCTAAAGTCACCTGTTGTTTTGAGTGCCTAACATTCATATTATGAAGCTTTTTCTTTTTTGCTAGTATCTTAACAAACTTGTTTACCACAGCCTTGATATAAATGTGTGTGTGCATGTGTGTTAAAGTGGAAAGAACGGTAAATCTACTACATAGACAGCAGTCTGCTTATCACCGAATGTGTGATAAGAGACCTTGGGACCCAGGTGGACAGTAGTCTGTCCTTTGATAGTCACATCGCCCCAGTAGTCAGGACGTCCTTCATACCATCATAAAAGCGTTCTCATCCAGGAAAAAAGAGGTCATTGTTCCCCTGTACTCGACACTCAAACCCATTGTAGAGTACAATGCCCCTTTTGGAATGTACCTCACAAGACATCTGCAGCAGCTGTAAAGGCCACAGAAGTACCCCACAAAGAGGAGTACTGGCCTCAAACCGATGCCCTACACTGACCGTCTCAAAAAACTCCAGCTTTATTCCGTAGCATATCACCTACCCCGAGGTGATCTCTGCCTAACATATAAAGCTATGTCAAACCCAGAGCTGTTGGACATGCTACACCTAAAGTAATCCCAATCCCTCCGAGCTACACGCTCTAGAGACCTAAACCTTGTCACCACAATAAACAGGACATGCTGGAGGGCTAGATTCCTGTCCCATAGACTTCCCATACTCTGGAACAGGCTACCCCATCTATGTCAAGCAAAGTTCTTCATTAGCACTCTTCAAGAAAAATCTTAATCAGTGGATGGGAAATAGGAAGTACATCCCAGGGATCACTTCTGTGTCTCTGCTCAACAGTGGCACAGGAAAATAACTTTCTTGGGTGGCATAAGCCAGGAAACCTTGTTGACTAGGCTTACGTAGGTCCTGTGGCTGATAGCCTAGTACCTACCTATGAATCTGTAACTTGAGGAGGGTAGGTGCTCAAGCAGAAGACAAATGGTAAAAAGAGAAGCAGAACAAGGGTTACAGTAACTGTGTAGGTAGTCATACTGTTCAATACAGAGAATGTGGATAGAAAGATGGGGAGCATCACACAGTGATGTAGGAAGGGAGGGCAGGGCTGTTGCCACAGAAGCTTGGGCCAGTGATGAGGGGAGCGGGACATGGAGGTGGCTGGATATATGCTGTTCAAGAAGGATAGAGAAAATATAATGGTGGGGTAGCCATTTGCTTAAAGATGGGCATCACCAAACTAGGAGCTGATTGAGGGTACAGCCTGGGTCAGAAACTAGATTTAAGTTTGTTGGCAGTTAAGATAACAGAATGAGGGAGAGCTGTTGTACTGATGTAGTATATTCTCCCCCAAAAGAGAGAGTATAAGAGGTAATAAGAAAGTGAGGTAGGATGAATGTTAATATGTATGAAGACGTCTGTATCATAACATAGACAGCTTAGGTTGTCGAATCCTAAAACATCGACACCTAAGCGTCGAAAGCTAACAATAGCAATGGCCATATCTTCAAATTCTTTCCTCGGGAAAGAATTTGGGTGGCTGTCCGTAAACAAAATAAGCACACCCATAGTGGTGGGCTTTGCCCCCACACCCCAAACTAAGTATACCAATTCCGAGATCGCTCTACATTGGGGAAAGGGTAAATCCATGATAACGGCCACGCAGATTCTTTCTTGAGGAAAGAATTTGATGATGTGGCTGTTTGCTATTGCAAGCGTTAGCTTAGGTGTCGATGATTAAGCATTCAACAACCTAAGCTGTCGACAGTTCAATAGGAACCAGTGTGAAGTGCATCTGTCGGGAGCAAAGTCGGGAAGTCAAAGTTCCAGAGCTGGCAGTGAGCAGGAGTTGATTGAGGTCTTGGACTATAAGAGAATCAGCCAACTGGTACAGGACTGTAATAGGACAGAGTTCTGGACATGGTCCTAACCAGTGCAGAGGGTATTATGGTTGTCCAGGTAAAGGCATTTTGGCCAACAGTGGTTGTGCCATTGTATGGTTCAGAGGAGGGGGAAGGGTAGGAAAAAAATGGTTTGGGATTTTAGAAAAACTAGATTATGCTATGCAGGGGACAGTGGTGGTGATCAAAGAGGATTTAGAATACATGGAGCAAAGGAAGTGGGAGTAAAGCTGTGAAATGTGTCAGGGATGCAGTAGTTACTACTGTGGCAAAGGTGTAATGAAAAGCAAATGAGAAGACTGGAATTGTGGCTACATAGGAATACAAGGATAGCTATTAAGGTAAAAGGTAGCACTTACAAGAGATAGAGAAGTGGGACACAATCTGCTGTACCACCCTGCATGCCTTAAAAAGATGCTTTTTACTACAAATGTCTTGGCTAAGATTAATAGTGAGGACCTTAAAGTCCTGGATAAAGGGCTATGACAGGCTAGTGAGGCTTTGCTTTCCCATCTGTCAAAAGCCTTTACTATTAGACTGTCTTGCCAGGCCATGTTTGTTATGGCACATAACTACATCTTGGCATTAAAACTGCTTGGTTTCTAGCACTGGATGTGTTTGGTGTGAGATTGGCATTTGATCCACACTAAGAGGTCTAAGTGGAGTGGCAGTTTATCTAACTTGTTGCAATCACAAATGTTGATCCCCCAGGGTTTGAGCCATGAACCACTGTTACAGATGTTTGTGAACCACCTGATGCAGAACACTTGAGTTCTGTTTAATGTAACATTGAATTGGATTGGTAATTTTCCTATTTAGCTAGATGTTGGAAAATGTTTTGATGACAAATTGGTGCTATCCTGCATACAGTGGAAAGCTTCTTGGGGAGTATTTGGTTATAGTATGTGAAACAAACTTACTACGCCAGTGTCCCAGTGCAGTGAAAGCTCCAAAAGTAAATGAAACTACGGCTATGGATGCTGTATGGAGAGGTCCCAACCCCCTTACTTAATATTACCTACTTTGAGGTTACATAACCTTATGGGGGGGGGGATAGGTTATGAATTTTGAAGAAATCAGACCTCACTAAAGGCAGGTCTCCATTATGAGTAATGGTGCACCTCTTACCCCGCTGAGACAAAGGCTGTCCTCTTTGGGAGCAGGTAAGATTGACTGGGATAACAGATTTTTTCAGGCTACCCAACAAGACAGAGTGGGATCCACTGGCTTCAAGTAGGAACAGAAATGCACAGGAGTGGTCTTTGGTTAGGAAGTAATTAGCAGCGGGCCATACTGGATTTCCACCCACGTCATTCAGAAATTAGGCTAATTATGCAGGGTAACTCATGCTGCTGTCATTGATGTCCTTCAAGGATGCATCTGCAGTCATAACATATGGGTTGTCCTGCCTCAGGCAGCCCTTCGGTTGGCCGGATTCCAAAGTCTGGGTCTGGCCTCGGCTGATGTCGCACCTTCCCCGACGTCAGAGCGTCTGGGGTATAAAAGCATCAGCCGACACCATTTTCCTCAGTCTTTCTTGCCGCGCGGTGCCCGAAGCAGAAGCTGTTCGCAAGTGCCGGTCGGTCAGATCCAGTGATTTCAGCTACCAAAGACTTCGAAAAAGCTAAGTACCCCATTGGGGACTCTTTCTTGCCTCAGCCGATGTCAGATAAAGTAAATAATTGTTTAACTTGTGGGAAACAAATACCTCATAAGGATTTCCATTCCTACTGCCTTCCTTGCTTAGGCCCAGACCACGACGTATCGTCCTGTTCAGCCTGTGCTTCCTTCAACCGACGAACTCTTAGACGTCGGTCGGAGTTTGCAGAGGAATTTTTTGGGGCTAGTTTTGCATATAAAATGCCGTCGGAGACCGGGACATCACATTTGGTGAAAAAGCGGAAGGACAAGGACCGACACTCGCGGCCCGCGGTTTCGGCTGAAACCACGGTAAAGCCTACCGCGAGTGTCTCGGTTTCGGCCGAAACCGAGTCCTTGGAGATTCCTTCATCCGAATCCACTCAACCGACCACCGCGGCCCGGGAGGCCCCGGCTGAGTCGGCTCCCGAGCTACCTACCGAAACCACTGTCCAGGATATGTCCGACACCATTCCTTTGGACATATCTACTCCTGCACGTGGGGCAGCTAGGCCCCCTGCTTCCATGTCCATTAAGGCCTTCTCCAGTGCTAAAGCTGCTAAACTTTCTAAAGCTTTGCCTCCCAAGACTACCTCCCAGAGGCCTTCCTCTAGTACTCAGATCCTCAGCCTTGCAGAGGACCTTATTTCTTTAATTAGAGGTTCACAACCTCACCCGGACAGGGCCTCTCACCCCCCACCAGAAAAAAGGCCCAAGACTGAGCCTTCTGACCCACACTCTTCAGATGAGTCCACGAATGGTTCTGAATTGTCAGACCACCAGGAGGAGGCTTATTCGCCCTATGAGGATTCTGATGCTGAAGAATCTATCCCTTCGGCCTCCCCTCCTGAAGAGTTCTCCTTTGGTGAGACTCTACACTCCATGAGAGATCATTTTCAATGGCAAGGTCAGGATTTCTCTGATTCTAGAAAAAGATTAAGGACCTTTTTACATTTGCCTCAGCATAGGCTCTTAGCTATACCTCCTGTTTTGAATGTAATTGATGATGTGTACAATGATGTCAGTACAGCCCCTGATACTCTCCCCCCGGCCCCTGCCAAACCTGATAGATACTACAGGGTCCCGGATTCTCATTTCCATCTGTATAAAGCCCATTCTGCAGACCCAGAAACTATTACTCTGGGCCCTAAAGGGGTTGCGGCTGCCACTGCCAAAAATCCTCTACCTTCTGAAAGAGAGTCTAGAGCTTTAGAGAGATGGGGAAAGAAGGTATATACCTCTGCAACTCTTTCCGTCAGGGCACTAAACTGTCAATTTCATATGATACAGTACCAAGAGTATTTGTTAGATGAACTGAACAAGAAGCTTTCTTCTCCTGAGCCCCTTGACCGTAAATCCCTTCAGGATTTGGTACACAACTCACAGCAGGTTAGTAATAATTTCTTAAAGTGTGGTTATGATGCATTGGAGGCTTCATTTTAGGTCAGCTATGACTGGGGCAGTTATTCGTAGGCATGCCTGGCTGAAGGAACAATCTTTGCCAGACCATGTTAAAGCTAAACTCCTGGATGCTCCAATGGAGAAACAAAATTTATTTGGCTCCTCTGCTCAGGAGGTCTTAAAAAAGTATGAAGAAAAGGCAAAATCTGTGCAAACAGTTAAGGATTTCCTACAAGTACAACCACAGAGATTTAGCAGAAACTGGCCTACTAAGAATTGGTCCTTTCCAGACTCGGACAGAGCCCAGAGAGGCAGGAACAGACGCCCCAGAGGCAGAGGCCAATCTAGGGGCTCTTACAGAGGCCGTCAGTGGCAACCTGCCAACCAGAGAGGTAGTGCAACAGCAGCAACAACAACTACTACACCAGGACAGGCTCAATGACTTTACTCTGATTCCGCCCACCAGGGCTCAACTGGAAGCACCCTTGGGCGGAAAGCTTGCTTTATTCTCAAAAAAATGGCATTATATTACAAGGGACACATGGACACTGCAAATAATAGACAAAGGATACAGGTTCCACTTCCACACTTTGCCAAAAAGAAACGGAATGCCAAACCTACCCCCAAATCAGAGGGCAGAGGCTTTAAAGCAGATCAACAACTTGCTTCAAATGAAAGCTGTAGAAAAAGTACCACTTTCAGAAAAAGGCCAAGGATTTTACTCCAGACTGTTCCTTGTACCAAGAAAAGAAAATCAATGGAGGCCTATTCTCGACCTGTCCGCACTGTATACTTTCCTCATTGTGCCAAAATTCAAGATGCTGACCCTACAGCAACTTCTTCCCATGTTGGGCAAGGAGTCTTGGCTGGTGACTCTAGATCTCAAGGAGGCATACCTGCACGTCCCTATTCGACCAAACTGCAGAAGACACCTCAGATTTCTTGCAGGATCTGAGCATTATCAATTCTCAGCATTGCCCTTTGGCTTATCTACTGCGCCCAGAGTATTCACAAAATGCCTGGCATCAGTAATTGCACACTGCAGACTTCAGGATTCAAATCTACCCTTATCTGGACGACTGCCTTATACAAGCGGACAACAAGGTAAATTTGATAAAAGACTTGGCCTATGCCATCCGCCTTCTACAGGCATTGGGATACACAGTCAACATCCAAAAATCAAGACTGGTTCCATCCCAAAGGATAACCTTTCTGGGTGCGGATCTAGACACAACCACCCAAATGGCCTTTCTCACAGAAGAAAAACAAAAACAACTTCCAGATTACTTCATGAATCTGACAAGACAAGCTCAGCTTACTGCAAGGAAAATCCTGCAGGCCCTGGGTTACATGGCATCCTGCATAATTCTGATACTACAGGCCAGGCTGCATATGAGAAAATTACAATGGTATCTAAGGAGTGTATGGTCTCAACACAGTCACAGTTTGGAAACTTTGATACCAATCATTCCTTGCCTTCAAAAGGAATTCCTGTGGTGGGCTCAGGCCTGCCAGTCCAACAGAGGGTTGCCTTTCAACAAACCAAAAACAAAACAAACCATCACCACGGACGCTTCAGACCGAGGATGGGGAGCACACATGGAGGACAAATGTATCCAAGGCCTATGGTCTCAAAGACAGCTACACATGCACATAAACCAAAAGGAAATGCTGGCAGTGATGCATGCAATCGAGGCTTTCAAACCCTTCCTCCATCAAGGCCACCTGTTAATAAGGACAGACAACACCACGGTCATGTGATACATAAACAAGCAGGGAGGCACACACTCCTAATCTCTATGCCGGCTGGCTATGAATCTATGGGAGCTATGCCTGAAACTCAATATCCAACTGCAGTCCCAGTTCGTGCCAGGAAAGGAAAATACACTGGCAGACAGCTTAAGCAGAACTACCATGGATGCACACGAATGGATGCTGCACCCAGACATCTTCCAACTCATAACAAAGGCATGGGGAACGCCGGAGATAGATCTATTCGCATCCCCCCTCAACCATCAACTGAAGACATTCTGCTCAAGGACATACCACCCACAAGCATGGAGGGTGGACTCTCTCTCTTTCAGCTGGAAAGCTCTAAAAGTATATGCCTTCCCACCTCTCCCTTTAATGTACAAGGTTCTACTGAAGATCAGGGAGGAACAGCCAAGAGTGATTCTGATAGCTCCAGACTGGCCAAGGCAACACTGGTATCCACTATTGAGGAGTATGTCACAGGCAAAACCATGGCCTCTCCCCCTATGGCCTCTTCTTCTGACGCAGAACAATTTCAAGATCATGCATCCCAACTTAAAAACATTGCAGCTAACTGCCTGGAAAATCCCTTAAATCCAAAACAAAATGTTTTATCACAGACAGTGAAGGACATTATCATGGAAGCTCGCCGGCCTTCCACAAGGAAGACATACTCGGCTAAATGGAAAAGATTTTTCATCTGGAACACATCAAAAGGCTTAGATGTGACAGTGGCAAGCTTGACACATATTCTGGAATACTTAGCAGAACTGTTCCACAATGGCCTTTCCTATTCTTCCATTAAGATTCATGCCTCAGCAATTTCAGCAGAATACAATTTGGATCCACCTATCTTCTCCCACCCTCTCCTCAAGCAATTTCTGAGAGGGATCAAAAATATCAAACCTCCAAGAAAACCCCCTTTACCTGCTTGGGATCTCAACTTTGTCTTGGAGAAACTAACACTTCCTCCCTTTGAACCAGCAGCATCAGCGGATCTCCAGTTTCTGTCTTGGAAAACTGCATTCCTTCTGGCAATAACTTCAGCAAGAAGAGTATCTGAGTTACAAGCATTAATGGCAGTACAGCCATTTCTTATCTTCCATCTGGACAGAGTTACACTAAGAACTAATCCTACTTTTATGCCAAAGGTGGTATCTAGGGTATTCTTGAACCAAGCTATTCACTTGCCTACGTTCTTCCCAAATCCACAGAATAGAGGGGAAAAACTTCTGCACACCCTGGATATACACAGACAACTACGCTACTACTTGGACAGAACTAAAAGTAGCAGAAAAACTGACCAACTATTGGTAGCATATGCTGCTGGGGTGCAAGGAAAAGCAATTTCCAAACAGACAATTTCAAAATGGATAGGAAATTGCATTCAATTTTGTTACTCCTTTCATGGAAAGTCAGTTCCTGCAAACATCAGGCCTCATTTCACAAGGGCCACGGCCACCACTACAGCCTTCCTATGAGGGGTGGCTACCAAGGACATTTTAGAAGCTGCTACTTGGAGCTCCGTGCATACATTTACCAAACATTACAATCTACCTTTATACTCCAGATCCAGAGCAGGCTTTGCTACTGCAGTCCTACAGGGTATCTTAACTACACCATCCTTTTCTTAGTGCCTCCTCCCCCAGATTAGCTATGGTATTCTACCCATATGTTATGACTGCAGATGCATCCTTGAAGGACATAGTACAGTTTTGTACCTGCCATAAATGTAGATGTCCGATAGGTATGCATCTGCAGTCAGGTTTACCCTCCCTCCTACCCCTCTGTGGGTATTCCTAGGGTGTTTACCCCTCTTTTAGCTATCTGGGGGAATCTATTATGGTGTATTTGTTTGTATATACTTGTGTGTATATATATATATATATATATATATATATATATATAATTTTGCAAATGTTTGGAATTCTATTGCATTTCTCCAAATTTAGCCTTCCTAGAGGGCATCTGGGGCAAGAAAAACTGAGGATAATGGCGTCGGCTGATGCTTTTATACCCCAGACGCTCTGACGTCGGGGAAGGTGTGACATCAGCCGAGGCCAGACCCAGACTTTGGAATCTGGCCGACCGAAGGGCTGCCTGAGGCAGGACAACCCATATGTTATGACTGCAGATGCATACCTATCGGACATCTACATTTATGGTAGGTACAAAACTGTACTTTCTTGAATTGCATTTTAATGTTGTAACTCCTGTTGCTTGCTATCATTATTGCTGAATTGTATTTTAATTGTGTAACGCTACTATGCCAGAAGATATGCCTATCTCAACAAAGTACAGGTGAACAGGTTTAGTAGTAGTGGCTGGGGGGTGGTTCCACAGAAAAGCTTCGAACCTTCCAAAACCAAGGACAGTCCAAGTCTGAATGACTGTTCAAGAGACCTTGTGACCCTCTACCACCCTGGCTCTGTTTGTCTTCCAGAAAACTTCCAGTTTTCTGTTTGGCAAGATGCAGTTTCAGACAAATGGGTTCTGAAGATCAGTCATCAATGTTACAGATGGCACTGGGAGGAAATTCCTCCTTTCTTGGTGGTGGTGTTGGGGGGGGGGGGGCATTCATCATCCTTCAGATTACACTTTCTTATTTCATCTGTTTTTTCATCACATGCTGCCCCAAGGAGTGATGGAACCAGTTCCTCCTTCCCAGGTATGGAAGGGATTTTAATTCAAGGATGTTCTTAGTACCAAAGAAAGAAAGGAAAAATGCTCGAAGACCTGTTCTGTATCTTTCTTTCCTAAACCTATTAGTGATTTTGTAATACCCAAATTCAAAATGATATCACTTCACAACTTGCCTCCTTTTCTTCTTTTTTCAAGTTTCTTGGTAACGCTAGACTTATCTCTATTCACCCGGTCTGCAGACGTTTCTTAAGGTTTTTTCTCTCTGGATCAAATTATTACCCTTTGGACTATACACTGCACCAAGAATGTTTGCAAAGTGTCTATCTGCAGTCATAGTTCATTGCAAGCTACAGGATATCCACATTTTTCCAAATTTAGGCAAATTATTTTTGCAGAGCCTTTTTCAAGGTTCCCGGAATTTCTCTCTTGGGTGAGAGATCGTTTACACAAGCTAGGATTTCATGAAAACATCTTTCTTGTCTCCTTCACAAAGGATTTTATTCCTGGGATATTAACTAGACACCTGAGTTCAAAGAGCTTTTCTGCCACACGAAGAAATAGATCTGTATCTAGATCTAGCAGTTTCCACTCAAACTTTGGTCACTGAAAGGGAATACCTTAGGATTTTAAGTCTCCTGGCTTTTTATGGTTCTCATGATACCCTTGCAAGACATCACATGAGAAAGATAGTGATATCTGAAATCTCTTTGGTCCCAGCACAAACACCCTTTGTCTTTTCAAATTCTAGTGCTGGGGTTTGTCAGAAGAGAAGTCATTTGGTGTAGATGAGATATCCATAAATCTAGGTCTCCCCCTTCTCCCTCCCTGTTACAAAGAAGTCCTTCATCACAGATGCCTCAAACTTGGCTTGGGGAGCAGTTTCAGATGAGGTAAAAGTGCAGGGTGTGTGGGACATAAGGATCAACACAAGTACATAAATATCAGAGTTGCTTGCCTGATCAAGGCACTCAACTCTCTGAATCACCTTTGGTCCCCGGGACGTGTTCAGGTTGTTACAAACAATGCCACAGTCTTGTAAGTACATCAACTAGTGGGGAGAACCATGTCTGCACTCTTTGCAGAGTGGCCATTATAGCTTCAGATACAGCTTCACAGCACAGTCTTACTCTGTATACATCTTACATTCCATCAGAGCAAAACTGTGTGGCAGACAAGCTGAGTAGGACCAGGGCAGACCCTTATGAATGGAAACTGATCCGAGGGTCTTCCAAGATTTGATCCATCTGTTGGGCACTAAAGTAGACTCTTCTCTCTGAACAGTCATCTGGCAAGATTCTGTTCCAGGGCTCCATGCAAGAATGCCTGTAATACAAATGCATTTTCCTTTCCTTTGACAAGAAAGTTCCTGTTTGCTTTTCCACCCTTTCCACTAATATCCCAGGTACTACTTAAGATTCAAAAGGAATCTCCCAACACCATTGTGGTAACTTCCTTCTGGCTCAGGCAGCCTTGATGCGGTCTTATTTTAGAAACTTCCAGGAACAATTACCACAAACTTCTTTGCAGACTAGATGTACACTCACATGAACAGGGGTGTTTGATATATGCTGACATCAGTCAACGTCAATTGACTGCCTGGACAATAAGGTCTTAATTCCTTTCAGGCACCTGTTTACTTAGGATGTGTAGCGGGTATTAATGGAAGCAAGAAAGCCTACTACTAGAAAATTGTATATTAGCAAATGTAGAAGGTTTTCTAGTTGGTGCCAACAGCATCACCAGCGCCCATTCAGTGTGATTTTTTCTCAGATTTTGCAATATTTGTATTGATTTACTATCCTGTGGCCTTTCTTATTCTGTCAATGTTCATTTATTGGCCATTTCAGCATGTCTGCCCTTGGATCATTTTCGTCAGTGCAGCCTCATGCCAAAATGTTTTTCAAGTGATGTTGTGCAAGAGGCCTCCAAGTAAACCTGTGGTCTCCCCCAGGGTCTTAATTTTGTGACAGAGAAGCTAACACTTGTTCCTTTTAGACCAGATGACCTGGATGACTTGAAGTTCTTAACAAGGGAAACAGTTTTACTGAACTCTGTAAGAAGAGTATTTGAATTGCAGGCTTTTGTGGTGAGTTAATCTTGTCTCATTTTCCACAGGGACAGGGTTTCTTTGAGAACTAATCCTTCTTTTATGCCTCAAATGTATCCAAATTTACTTTAAGCCAAACTATCCGTCTCCCTGTTTCCTTTTTTCAACCTAAAAATGAGGAAGAAAGGATACTGTATACTTGGATGTCCCCAGACAATTTGGGTATCATCTTGACAGAACTAAATCTTTCAGATCTTTGAATCAATTCATTTCTTGTGAAGGTAAGCTGGGACAACCTGTGTCAAAACAGACTATTTCCAAATGTTTTTCAAAGGCTATTACCTTTTGTTATACTTAACATAACAAAACTGTTACAGGCAGGGTTAAGGTCCACTCTACCAGGGTATCGACCTTGACTTTTTATCTTTTGGAAAGGATTGGATTCTAAAAGTATTCTAGAAGCTGCTACTTGGTCCTGTGTACATACTTTTACAAATCATTATAAACTTTATTTCTTTTCTAGGTCCAGGTTAGGCTTTGCTCACATTATTCTCCATGGGCTGTTGGATTCTTCTGTTTCCACCTTCCAAATGTAGTAAGCTGTGATAGTCCATTTACCAGGCCTTTTTACCCAAGGCCCTTAGAAGTAGACTTTCCTCCTTAGCCATTTACATGGAAAAACCAATGCTTAAAGTTGCTAGCTAAAAGTGTGATGGAGGGATCTTCAGGCCCAGAGATCAAGTCTGTTGCTAAGCAGAAGGCCAAAAAGCCGAGGCCTGAAGCTTCTGCTGTACCTCCTACTATGGACATCTTTCCTGAAGCAGATGAGATCCCAAAGATACAGCCAGTTCCTGGTTCTGAATCACAGATCGAGCCCAATGCTGAGGCCACCTTGGATCCAACCACAGGCACATCCTGTGAGGCTGAGCAGGCATCCGTCCCAGATGTACAGGTGAACTGAGGCCTGTAATAACCGAAGACGCTAAAGGGATACCTCGGATCCTGGTGTAGGAGGAAATTCACTTGGACATCATCGAACGTAGGACTACATCCATCTCTCCTACACTACATAGGGCAGACTTGCATCAAAAGAAGCAGAAAACAAAACATTTGGCTTCTCCAAAGGAACCTCAGTAACTGAGAGCAATTCACCCAAGGTCTTTTCAAGGCCCTTACGGTGAAGAAGCATCCTCAGAAGGGGGATCTCTGGCCTGCTCCTCACAGATCCCCTCCCCTTTTGGTTATGCTCCCCCAGAGGAGGACTCCAATGAAACTGACTCCCCCGTGGAAGAACTCTCTTTTGGTGAGAGACTAGTCAGAATGAGAGATCATTTCAAATGGGATAGCACTCTGGTATCTGATGTACAAAAAAATAAATACTATGACCTTCTATAGGTGGAATCACCCACTCCTTCAGCTATTCCACTTGTGTTACCTCCTTTCCTAGATGACTTTGCCTCTGCTTCCAAGGCCCCAGCCTCCTGCTCCTCAGAAGACTGACCAATTTTACATGGTCCCTGAGAACTGTAAGTTCTTGTTTAAATGTCCTTCAGCAGATCCATATGTGATTTCAGTGGTTTCAGACAAACCATCCAGTTTACTGCCTTCTACCTCTCTCCTTCCTTCAGATAAGGACAGCAGAATGGGTACACTTCAGCCATTTTGGCATTTCAAGCCATTAATTACCAAACACACATGACCAGATTTGGCCTAGAGCTTCTTTTCCAACTTTCCCAAGTCATTTCATATTTGCTTGACTCCGAGAATAAGATCTTGGCTGCATCCTTGCTTGGAGCCTCTTTACAGGTAGTCCACCACTCCATCAAATGCAGCTGTGATTCTGCAGAAGCTTCTGCCAGGACAGCTACCTCTGGCTCTGTCTTACGAGATTCCCCTGGTTAAAGACTCCAGCCGTTACCAGAAGATATCAAGTCTAAGGAAGAATTAGGTATAATTGCCAAGTGTGGCATGCATAACGAAGGGGCAGTGGAAGCTGTTGAGTGATACACTCGTGGTGTGTGTGTTTTTATGTAGCCCTTTTTTTTTTCCTGGTTCTTGATACATGGGTAGTTATACTCTTGTATTAAAAAAGGCTTTGAGGACAGAGTATCCAGTAACAGTACTGAAGGAGGAGGAGGACTAGCATTCAACAGACTTGTCTTAGCTATACTAATGGGGTTTTCCTGATTATTTTTTCTGTTATTGTGATGCACCCCATTAGGCTTTGCATGTTGTTGAACGCTGCTGTGATTCTTAGGAGAGGCAGTGTGCATCTGCCTAGGAAGCAAATGTATCTACTTGGGTGAGGGGGGGTTGGCATAATGGTTAAGGTCTTAAACTCAAAGATACAAGTTGCAAGGGTTTCATTCTGACCTCCGGTTACTGGCTTAGCTTGTAATGGCCTACAGACTGATAGCCTAGTATTTACCTGTGAATCTTCAAAAATCTATTTTAGTTATGGAATTCTTTGTAAATAGTAAAATTCTACAATGCAAGTTTGTGTAATATCGAAAATTCAAAGGATTTTTTTGTGTAATTACTCACAGTAGGGTAGTGTCCTCGTCTGCTCATTCTTTTACATTGAGAGCTGCTCTGCTTTAGTGACTGTTTGTAATGTTAATCTTGTATTGCATCATGCAGTGGAATCACAAGGGGATATGTTATGTTAAATCAGAGCATGATTCAGTCACTGTTCTAGAATATCAATTGATTTATCAGCCCAGTTAAATGGGTAAAGATCTTTGTTTATATTACAAGATTAAACCCTGCTATAGTCTCTCCCCCTCCCAAGAAAACCCACTTATCTGGCCAAAAACATATGAATTTACAGGTCAGAGGCCATCTTAATGAGTGGATTTTTTTCTTATTAGAAGACAAGGTGTGGCGATAGTTTACCCCATAGGGTTTTGGCCCTGGAAATCACTGGCATGGTCAAGGATTACTGAGAAGATATGTTCCGAAATGCTCTATTGGTGGAGGGGGGGGGGGGTGTTCGCACTCTCATTAATCATCATGTACCACCCAGCACTGCTGCTAGAAGTCTTAAGGATGTTGTGAGGGGAACAGGTAGGTTTCAGGAAGTAGTTACAGTTTAGGATGGGGATTGGAACACTGTTTTCAGTAGTCAGGAAGTGCACACTGGCTCAAGGCTGAACTATGTCCCAACCCTTGGGAAATGCACTGGGACATTGCTGGTTATGGTGGACACACGTGCATTAGTACCCACCTTGGAGATTCAGTATACTTATTTTTCATACAGTTCTTCCACCTTCTGCAAAACAGGGTAAGGTTTTTATTACTAAAGAATATGGTTGTCTAATTGAAGACTTTATTCCCCCTTACTGTATCAGATTACTCCTTCAGCTGTTCTGTGGAGTGGGGGGCCCCCACTTCATAGGAGGCTATGGAGACTACATTTATTGTTACACAAAAGCAATTCCTTGGCAGCTAATGTCTAGTGGTGTTTTCAGCAATGGGTTGGACTGGATGGGCTTCAGGAGAATATTATTGTTCAAAATGGGAAAACTTCAAGCTAAGCTTATGGCTAGAAGCACAGAAAATTTGAAGTCATGACCCATTTGGCCACATTCATAAAACTGCAAAAGTAAATATTGTGAGCCCAAGAGGAGGCCTGCAGGGGAGTGAAATAATGCAAGGCTGGGATGGATGGCTTTTTTAAATATAAGGCAGAGATTGCACTGAATTCTTTAAGGAATTTTGAGATTACACCAAAGTCAGAGTGACATTTGGCAACTCACATTTGTCTTCAGTTGGTACACAGAATTAGAATGAAGATATTGAACATCCAAACTAATCTGCCCCCCCCCCCCCCAAAAAAAAAAATTACTTGATATTTTCGCAAACTACTGTACACTGTTCTGTACTAAAAATGCCCAACCCACTTACTGGGAGGCTAGTTTTAACAAATATTAATTTCCTTTCTCTCTTCTATCCCTAAGTGATGAATGGCAGGAAGCCATAAATAGACTAGTTTCGGGAAATTTGGTTTTGCAAGCTCTTACAAGACATTCAAGGGCAAGACTCCAGGAAAGGGCGCCCTCCCAGGTTAAATTTATGATTTAGGTATGTAGTAATTCATAATTTTTTTTTCTGATTTGCTGTTTAGTCTGGACAGGCCAGACCCTGACTTTATGGAAATGAATGGCTTTATCAGTTGTATCGTAGCCACGTAGGGATTCAAATCTTGTGACATTATAAAGATGAGTTTTGGTCTTGAACCATGATTAGAAATTTTGTATTCTAGCAAAAGGATGTTTTTCTATATTTACCAAAACTGTATACCTTTATTAAACGGGTTTGTACTTTACCATTCTACCACTGATAATCTACTAGATCTGATGTTGTCCCTGTCATTCTGCCTCACGTATGGATCTTGGATCCGAACCTCGGATCCGGCTCAGCCACCTCCCACAGACTTGAACTTCCAGGCTCAAACTCCTCCCCCACCCATAATCCTCTACATCTCGCCCAACCTATTTAAATCTCATTTGCTGCTGGTGTGCCCAGACTTGTTTCCAGGCTCAGCTAAGTTTCTGCTTATTTTCATATCATCTGCTTAAAAGTTATCTAGCTTAATTATTCTAGTTTATTTTCTCCCTAATGTTTAGTCTCTCCCTTCTTCTAGTTTTTTGAGGTGCATTAGGCTTCCTCTCCCCTCTTTTTCGGGCCTTGGCCCTTCTTTCCTTGTAGTTTCACTTGTATTGTAGTAGATAGCTGTTTGTTGTTGATTGTTGGTCATGGAGAAACCTACTAGCTTCAAAAGATGCTCTAAGTGCGACAGGAAAATCCCGCACTTGGATGCTCATGACCGTTTTGTGTATTGCTCATTTGGATACCCCTTGCAGCATCTGCGAGGAGTTCAACCCCAGAGCAAACGAAAGGAAGAATAAGCTTATTCTGAAGGGTCTTTTGCCTGCTACCACTCCAGGCTCTCAACCCCCTCTCAGCTCAGTTCAGAGGTTATGAAAAGACACACCATGGAGCCTAGGGCATCTTCGGAGCCGCCTGCTAAGGCTCTGAAGATTTCTGATCCAACCATGTCAGTGCCAAGACCCATGTCGGCGCTGTCAGATCCAATTGACTTGATGGTTCTGACTGAGCCCTCCACTTCTGCCTTGGCCTTGGATCCGAGCAGTCCGCTTAGGATCTGCAAGTTAAACGTAAAAATACCACAAGCAAACTAAACTTAAAACGAAAAGAAATCCGCGAATAAACTGGTAGTTACAAGGAAACAAAAGATATATATTTCTTTGTTTCCTTGTAACTACCAGTTTATTCGCTGATTTCTTTTTGTTTTAAGTTTAGGATCTGCAAGTCTCCAGATCCGCAGTCTTATCCTAGGTCTCTCTGGAGATCTGTCTCTTCGGTTTCTCCCACACTTCATTGATGGCTTCCTCTAGATCCTCTTGAAGCGTTTATCTTGACGTAGACAGGATGGTTAGATCCATAATCAAGGCCCAGATTCAGGTGGGGGTTCTTCCTGCTTCATCCCCTCCCAGATCCGAGTCTGCCAAGCCTGAGACCTTTACTCCTTCTCTGATCCAACTGTGTTTCAGAGCCCCAGGACAGTAGTCTCCTGAGGGATTCGCGGTTGGATCAGAGGACCTTTGCTTCCTCTCCTCAGACAACTGCCTTGATTGCCTCTGTTCCAAGTCCTCGGATCAGAGTGCATCCCAGATCTGGGATGTCGCAGCCAGATCTGAGGCGAGACTGTTGGCTCTGCTGCTCTCAGATCAGTTTCTCCCTCTCGGAGCTTCTGCCCTTGAAATTGTGGGTCTGGTTCTGTGTGGTAGGGTTTTGGTGTGGGTCCTTCGTCTTCCTCTGCAGCTTAGGCTTCAGGGGAATTTGGCAGTATCTCTCCTGGACTTTAGCTTTTCAGGCATTGGAAAAGGCGTACTGTGTCAGAAGAGTGCCAGACCTTTGACTGCTGTTCCACCCCACGTACTTGTCTGGATCATGGTCTTCGATCTACCACTCTTGCCCAGGGTCAGCTTGTCTTAAAAGGACCTCCAGCCTGTTCCACCTGAGGTGGTCCCTTCCTCTTCCAACTCCTCCATTGAGTATCCCATGGAGGAGATTCCATGGAAGAGGATGTATAAAAGGAGACACGTGGATTCCCCTGTAGAGTCCCTCACCGAGGATGGAGATTACTATGAGGGAGAGGAGTCCCCCAAAACGCCACCAGACAATGTGTCCTTTGCAGACATATTAGAGATTTTGAAGGTAAAGGGTTGCTGGACTTCCAAAACCCCCTCTTTGGTGGAATCTGTATTCATGGAGGCCTTCAGAATGGGACTGTCTACATCTTGGGTCATCCCCCTGGCAGATGCTCTAGTTGACCTGGTCGACAATCGGGCCTGGAAGGAGCTGAACACAATAGAACCATTTCCCAAATGCCCAGATAAGATACTCTCACCTCTCGAGGACCATGGTTTCTGGAGTAAGGGTATTCTCACTGATGCTGTGGTGGTGGCATCTGCTACCAGGAAGGAGCTTGCCCAACAGAGCTTCACTGTCCATCCACCGAGCAGGGAGTCTAGAGCAACAGAAAGGTTCCGGAAGTGGACTTATGCAGCACTCAATTACTTGACACACGTTACTCCCCTTCAGAGAGACTTGATCAAGGAACTCTGATTCTCTGGTGGAGTCTGTGCCCCAAGGGGGAGTTTGATTAAAATTTCCCCTTAAGCTAGTCACACTCACTTCTCTAGCCAATTCCTCCATGAGGCAGAAGGTTCCTCCAGAGCAGCTGGCACTGGCATTGCCATACTCTGTCGTGCCTGGATGCGGCTGTGCAATTTCGTGGAGCCCTTTAAGGCGTTGTTTGTCAATGCCCCTTTGATGGTTCTTCGTTGTTCCGACCATCTGTTAAGGATGCGAGCAAGAAGGCCATACCTTGTGTGCCATAAGGATTAAGTTTTCTGTCCCCGAGTGAACCCTACTGTAGGAATCAGAGGGGTATTAAGAAAACTTGGTTTCATAAGTCTTGAGGTTCCTTGCCTGAACAAAGCAGAGTTCTCCTCCAGAGGCAGAGGAGAATTCTATAATGGGAGACGCCACCCTAGAGGCAGAAGGGGCCCTCAGAACCAGGGCTGTAGGTAATCTTTTCCCAATGAGCCCTTTCATTGCTCCTGATGCACTGTCCGACTGTCCTACTCTGGAGGCAGTCAGGATTTGTTTTACTCTGCAATCAAGTGCCTGGGCCCAAATCGCATCAAACGCTTGGGTGGGAAAAATTATATTCAGAGGTTATTACATTCCCTTTTTCCCTGCCTCCTTCAAATGTACTGACAACCCTCCCTAATGCTCTACCCAGTCAAGAGGGAGTTGGCAGTGGCCGAAATCGCTGCAGAAAAGTCATCCAAGAGGTCACGACTGATCGGAAAGGGTCTAGGAACTTACTCCCATTTCTTTTTGATGCCAAGGAAAACAGGACCTGCGATCCATTCTGGACCTAAACAGTCTCAATTTGTTTGTCAAGAAGACCAAGTTCCAGATGGTGACGGTACAGTCCATACTCCCATTGCTGAGGAAGGATGATTGGATGTGCTTGGTGGATTTCAAGGATGCGTGCTATCACACAAAAATAGACAGGTATTACAGAAGTCATCTTGCGCTTCCGTCTGGGAGCCAATCACTTCCAATTTAGAGCCCTGCCCTTTGGTCTCACCACAGTCTCCCACTTTACCAAGTACATGACAGCGGTGGCAGCTTATCTACGACTGCACTGGTTTCAGGTATTCCCATATCTGGACGATTGTCTCCTGGCTGCCCTCACTGAATGTCAATTTTGTTGGCCAGGGATCATCTTTACCAGTTGTCTCATTTTCTAGGCATCACTATCAACATGGACAAGTCACAACCCATGCCTGTTCAGAATCTAGAGTTCATTGGGGTGCATCTGAACACCTCCACTCAAGTAGCCACCTTGCCCCAACATCTAACCGATGCTTTGAAGTCCTAACATCAAGCTATTCTGCGTTCTCCATCTCCTACAGCCAGGTTGATTCTAAGAGCTCTGGGATCTATGGCTGCTGCCATTCTTTTGGTTCTGCTGGAAAGGTACTGTATGCACATTCTCCAATGGACACTGTTCAGTGGTCAATTCTACATCATCCCCTATCTGCTCCTATCATGTTGAGAAACATTTGCAGATCCCATCTAAGGTGGTGGATTCAAGTGGCTCTGACAACCAGCAGACCATTCATTCTACCCTAACCCTCAGCTACTGTGTTCACGGACACTTCCCATCTAGGGTGGGGGGCATTTCCAGAGGAAGATGGTCCAAGGCACATGGACTCAAATGGAGACCAGTTTGCATATCAATGTCTTGGAGATGAGGGCAGTTCTTCTGTCACTGCAAGCCTTTCAGGACATCCTCCTTCCAGGGACTATTGCTGTTGACATCGACAACATGCCTGTTTTCTGGTACATCAACAAGCAAGGAGGAAACCCGTTCATACTCTCTCTGCAGAGAGGCCATGAGGGTCTGGAAATGGGCAATCTCTTCAAACTGCCTTCTTCTTGCAACACAGCTACTGGGGAAATCCAACGTTGTTGACAGACAAGCTCAGCAGGTCTATTCTGATGCCTCACGAATGGCCACTCAGTCAGTCAGTGGTGAACCAAATATTCGACCATTGGGGTCTTTGTTGCTGTGACCTCTGTGTCCCCTTGCAACAAGAAATGTAGCAGTTATTTTGCTTTCATTCCCCCTTTGGGGGGCTCCCTGAGGGATGCTGTGGTGTACGACTGTCCAACAGGACTCCTCTATACCTCTCCTCCTCTTCCTTTGATCCCAACATTTCTTCAGAAAACCAAATGGTTGAAGAGCTCAGTAATCCTCATTGGCCCCTTCTGGCCTCCTCAAGTGTGGTTCCCCTTCCTCTGGTCTCATATCAAACATTCCCCATGGATGCTGGAACCCAAACCGGATCGCCTTTCTCACCCGATGTTAAGATGCCATCCTGATCTCCACACACTCAAGTTGACTGCATGGTTTCTCCAGTTCCTTTGATTGCTTAGAGGGTCCAGGTTTTCCTCTCCGTTCAAAGCTATACTTTTGTTTTCTCAGAAATAGTCTACTAAGAGGGTATACAAGAGTTAAGTGGAAGAGGTTCTCCATTTAGGCAATCAACAGGAACGGTGATCCCTTTTCAGCTCTGATTCCCTTTATTCTGTCATTTTTGGAATGTTTATATAAGCAAGGTTCTAGTTTTGCTACTATTAAGCTTCACTTAGTGGCTATTTCCAACTTTCATTCCAGATTGTCTTCAGGATCTGTCACTTCTGCTAGGTTATGTAAAGCCTTCATGAACGGGGTTTTTCTCTTGAGGCTTCCTGTTAAAGATCCTACTTCTCTGTGAGATCTCACTCTGGTTCTGCAAGCCTTAACCCAGTCCCACTCTAATTTTGCAAGCCTTAACTCAGAGTCCCTTTGAGCCAGCTAAGAACTGTGACTTGAAGTTTTTGTCTTGGAAATCTGCCTTTCTTGTTGTTATTACATCTGCAAAGAGGGTTTCTGAATTGCAAGCACTCTCTCCCAAGCATCCTTACATCATTTTCACAAGGATAGGGTATCTCTCCGTACTAATCCTTCTTTCATGCTGAAGTTGGTTACTGCTTCCAATGTCAACCAAATGTATTCAGTTACCAGTGTTCTTTCCTAATTATTCTAACAAAGGGAGAATACCTTCTGCATTCCTTGGGTGTCCACAGGCACCTTTGGTTCTACCTACATAGGCCAAAGAAGTTCAGGAAGTCGGAGCAGTTATTTGTTTCTTTTTTTCCCCTAATCGTAAGGGTCAAGCTGTTTCCAGAGTGACAGTTGCAAAATGGATTACTAACTGTGTTGCCTTAATTTATGAAAAGAATGGTTGGAAGTTGCCAGGTCCTCCAGAACTCACTCGACAAGTTTTGTTGCTGTGTCTGCTGCTTTTTCTTCTAGGATCCCTATTGATTATATTTGTGCTGCAGCCACTTGGTCTAACTCACACACTTTTGTGTCCCACTATAAATTGAATGTTGTGTCCAGGAGCAGGACATCCTTTGGTTCATCGGTGCTCTGGCATATCCTTCCTTGAGGCCGCCCAAGAAATTATGTAGCTGGGGACTCTGACCCATACATGGAGTAGAATGAGAGGGACATCATCAGATTTATTAGTTATGTACTGACCATAAGTTGGTATCTGTGTTGTCGTCTTCACGTTCTGCTTCACCTTCCCGCCCAGCCACCCCCCTCCAAATTGGATATGCTTCTAGAGGATCTAGATAGCCTTTGTTGGAACCCTGGTTTCAAGTTGAGCTCCTGTTTATCTTTCTTTCTTTATTCCTTGGCTTTGGGGGCAGCAAACTCGATTTGAGCAGCTTGGGCAAGATGTAGAGAATTATGGGTAGGGAAGGAGTTTGAGCCTGGAAGTTCAAGTCTGTGGGAGGTGGCCAAGCCAGATCCGATGCTCAGATCCGAGATGCATATGTGAATCAGAATGAGAAGAGGACAACACAGATACCAAGTTATGGTAAGTACATAACTAATAAATTCATAGGCTGTTACTAGGCTAATGACCACTAGGGACCTTACAGACCTAGCCACACACCCCAACCAATTTGGATCCTGAGTATTATTGGTATCTATGCGGGGGGGGGGGGCTTGTTTTAGGTAGATAACTAAGGGATGTGTGTGTGGGGGGGGGGGCAAGGGTTAGTTAGATGTCTTCAGTAATGTTATTATGCTGTCCATAAGGTACATGGGGGCCAGACCAGGGGTATATTAAAGATTTCTCATCCATTTGTCAAGGATTTGTTTGAATAAGGTCAGGGATGAACTCTGTCTTACATGGATGGGAAAGCCTATTCCATAGCATGGATATCCTTTGGGACACACATGTATTTCCAGCATACTCTGTCACAAGTGAAGTTCAGATCCCTGGATCTAGTGTTTCTGGTCTTTCTTTTGCACATATGCAACAAAAATCCATCAGGACAGAGTCTGAAGAAGCCATGCAAGTCAGGTAAAAATCCCCTCTCAGCAGCCTGTAGGAGATTGGATAAAGAGAAATAGCCTTTAGGCAGTCAGTGTAGGACAGGGTATTTATACCCTGAATTCTCCTGGTGAGAAACCTTTGACGTTTCTGGTTAGGTACATGCCAAAGGGGGCATTGTACTCTGTGATAGGTCTGATAAGGGCTGAGTAGATTGGTACTATAACTTCCTTGGACCTGAATGTCATACCCTTACCTGTAAGTTGAGCGATATAGAATGATTTTCTTACTGTCTTAGCTACGTGTTGGTCAAAGGCCAGATTGCTGCCTGCATATATTCTTAGATCAATGAATACTGAGTTGACTCTTGAGGAGTTTTATCGATGGAGTAATTAACTTGGGTCGACAGTTTCCCTAAAGGCACTGGAATGTACTTTTTGGCATTGAGTTTTAGGCCTTGGCACCAATCATTTGTCTGTGTTAGTACCTTTTCCAAGATGTTTGTCTTTGGGGGGGGGGGTCTATAATAGCTCCCAATTTATAGTCATCTATGAACTTGGTGAGCCAGCGGCCTTGAAGATTAGCCTTGACTTCCGAGAGGGAGATGCCAAATGAGAGCAGGCTCAGCATGGAGCCCTGTGGTACTTTGCTGGCCTCTTGGTGGAGGTGGTTCCACTGATCCTGAAGACTTGGGTCCTGCCTGTGAGCCACACGGCAATCCAGGGCGTTGTGCAGGGATTTATGCTCAACTCAGAGAACTTGCCAAGAATGTCTGAGTGGGGTATTGTATTGAATGCGTTGGCCAGGTCAGGATGTCCACAGGCAGCTTCAGTTCTACCTACATAGGCCAAAGCATTTCAGGAAGTCAGAGCAGTTATCTGTTTCTTTTTCTCCTAATCGCAAGGGTCAAGCTGTTTCCAAAGTGACAGTTGTAAAATGGATTACTGTGTTGCCTTTGTTTATGAAAAGAATGGTTGGAAGTTACCAGGTCCTCCAAAAGCTCTGTTTTACCCTCGTCCATTGCCTTGGTGACCGTCTCAGTCATCCAACAGGTTAAGTAGGTATAAACTTCCTTTAAGAAAACCAAATTTGGATGGTTCCACTTCTTTTAGGTTGCCACTGTTCTCATTTATCGTTTGTGATCATTTGTTCCATGGCTTTGCATATTAGGCTTGTTAGACTGATTGGTCTGTAGTTCCTTGGGTCTATTGGATGGTCCGCCCATGTAGAGGAGAAATGACTGTTGTAGTCCTTTATTCACTTGGAATGTAGCCTATTGAATGGCTGTAGTTAGAGTACCTGAAATAGTTCTGATAGGTTGTGTTTAGACTGTTTAGGAGGCAACCAGGAATGTTGATGGGGATACACAGAGGTGGCTTTCTTATAGTTAAGGGAAGTTGTTGGATGGGATTTCACCTGGAGGAGCTGGGAGGGTAGTGGGGGATGAAGGTTGAACTGAATTTATCAGCCAGTATGTTTGCTATGTCACCCTGATAATTGAAGGTGGTACCATTCACTACCACAACACACTGCTGTGTATTCCCTTTAAATTTTCTGACATAGCTGAAGAAGTCTTTGTGATTGTCCTTGGCCTGTGAGGCTATGCTGACCTCGAGATGGCCTTGTTGGACTCAAACCTGTTAGTGTCTTGCTTAGTTTATAAGACAGCACTCGTCTTTAAGGGAGTTGCTCTTCCTGATTTTGGCCATGATTTTTTGTTTTACTTTATTATATACTCTATTGGGTGGAGCGGTAGCATTGTTGCCTCACAGCAAGCATCCATC
Source organism: Protopterus annectens (assembly GCF_019279795.1). Lineage (NCBI taxonomy): Eukaryota > Metazoa > Chordata > Ceratodontiformes > Protopteridae > Protopterus > Protopterus annectens. The sequence goes on from NC_056747.1 coordinate 393,070,248, forward strand.
ATACAGAATAAACTGTTAGCTAGCTTGATGTAGATGACCTTTTATAGGATCTTATGGGAGTTTTTGTTTAGAACTAAATGTTTAGGTTCTATGCTTGCTTTATAAAGATACTTGCAGCAGTATATTAACTGCCGTTATTAAACTTGGCCAGGAGCTATCCAGTCCAGTATCTTTTTTTTTTTTTTTTGTAAGGAACCATGCAGGGGGTGCCCACTTTCCCCCTTTATTTCTTGCTCTTTATATTGAGACCTTAGATGCTTAAGTAAGATCCTCTGCAATTCAAGGCTATGCGATGCAGGGCCAGAAGTTAAAACTGTGTGTGCGCGCCAGTGATTTTTCTCCTGTACATTTCAGTCCTGGACAGTGATCTAAACTGTAGTTTCTGAGAAAGGGATCTTTTTGGTTCCTTAAATGATCTATAAAAGACACTGTACAATATGTTTGATATATTAACTAAAACTAGGGCATACCCTCAGAACATGAGTTGCTGAGGATGGATCTTGCACATACAGTGGATACAAAAAGTTTACTTGCCCCTGTTAAAATGCCAGATTTTTGTGATATAAAAAAATTAGACCACAATAAATCCTTTCAAAACTTGTCCCACCTTTAATGTGACCTATAACCTCCAAAATTCAATTGAAAAACAAATCTGTTGGGGGAAAAATATAAAAAATAAAAAACGTTCAACAAGCTGGTTGCATAAGTGTGCACACCCTTAAACTAATATTTTGTTGAAGCACCTTTTGATTTAATTACAGCATTCAGTCTTCTTGGGTATACACCTGCCATCAATTAAAGAGACTCTGATTATGCCTGCTACAGCAAAAGCCATGATTTGCAGAGAGCTTACAAAGCATCAGAGGGGATCTCATTGTTGAAAGGTATCAGTCAGGTGAAGGGTACAAAAAAAAATCCACAGCATTGGTTATACCATGGAACGCAGTGAAGACAGTCATCAAAAAGTGGAGAAAATATGGGACAACAGTGACATTGCAAAGAACTGGACGGACCACCAAAATTGATGAAAAGACAAGAAGAAAACTGGTCAAGGAGGCTGCCAAGAGACCTACAAGCAACACTGAAAGAGCTGCAGGAATTTCTGGCAAGTGCTGGTTGTATACTACATGTGAAAACAATCTCCCGTATTCTCCATATGTCTGGGCTATGGGGTAGGTTTGCAAGAAGGAAGTCTTTTCTTACACAGAAAAAACATCCAGGCCTGGTTAAAATTTGCAAAACAATACAGTCTCCCAAAAGCATGTGGAAAAATGTGTTATGGTCTGTTGAGACCAAGGTTCAACTTTTTGGCCATAATTCCAAAAGGTACATTTGGTGCAAAAACAATACTTGCATCACCAAAAGAACAACCATCCCCACGGTAAAGCATGGTGGTGGCAGTGTCATGCTTTGGGATTGCTTTTCTTCAGCTGGAACTGGGGCTTTAGTCAAAGTGGAGGGAATTATGAATGGTTACAAATACCAGTCACTTTTGGCTCAAAACCTTCAGGTGTGTGCTAGAAAGCTGAAGATGAAGAGAAATTTCACCTTTCAACATGACAGTAACCCCAAGCATACATCCAAATCAACAAAAGAATGGCTTCAGTAGAAGAAAATTAAAGTTTTGGAATGGTCCAGCCAGAGCACAGACCTAAATCCAATAGAAAATTTGTGGGGTGATCTGAAGAGGGCTGTGCACAAGAGATGCCCTCGCAATCTGACAGATTTGGAGTGCTTTTGCAGGGAAGAGTGGGCAAATATTGCCAAGTCAAGATGTCCCATGCTAATAGACTCCTACCCAAGAAGACTGAATACTGTAATTAAATCAAAAGGTGCTACTACAAAGTATTATTTTAAGGGTATGCACACTTATGCAATCAGCTTATTGTATGTTTTTTATTTTTTTTATATTTTTCCCCTAACAGATTTGTTTGTTTCTCAATTGAATTCTACAGGTTATAGGTCACATTAAAGGTGGGAAAAGTTTTGAAATGATTTATTGTGGTCTCATTTTTTTATATCGCAGAAACCTGGCATTTTAACAGGTGTGTATAAACTTTTTATATCCACTGTATTGAGTAAAGTGGCTCATTCTTTTATTATTTCTTTAAGAATTCTGTGCCCTCCCCAGCAAGTTCTTCATTATCAACCCCCTTTTTTCTCCATTTTCTGCATGGAGTCTGGGTATCATCAACTTGTTGCCATCTCTCTCTATTCAATGCCATTCTCCTACTTTCTTTGACACTCATGCCTGACTGTCACAGGTGGTCTTCTGTCACTCAGTCCATCCACCTCTTTGTAGGACACCCTTGTTTCTTATTTCCTTTTTCCTGTCTTTCCCAAATCATCTTCTCCAGTTTGTTGTGTTCTTTTAGGCACATGTGCCCAAATGACTATAATCTGTTCTCTTTGACCTTTTTTGCAATTGGAGCAAATTTGGCTTCCTCTCTTATGTCTTCATTTCTTTGTCCCACAGTGTGCATCTTACCACCCATCTTGGACACTTAATTTCCATCCACAGTAGTTTCCTCACGTGCTGTGCCTTTACTACCATGGTTCCCATATCATACAGTAGTATGGGTCGCACCATTGTTTTGTACACCTTGCTTTTCACCTTCTTTGACATTCTTTTGTCGCACTTCACCTGGCACTCTGTGCCAGTTGGCTGCAGCCCCTCTGATTCTAGTTTTGACTTCTTCATTCAGACTTCCCGTCTTCTCAACTACCCCTCCCAAATACTTGAAGCTGTTAACCTGTTCCACTATTTTCTCTGTCTCAGTTCTGAGCTTCTTCTGTTTTCCCCTGTTTGTTGCCATTACAACAGTTTTGTCTGCGCTCAGTTTCATCCTGTGTGCTTTCAGTTTTGCATTTGGTTCCTCTGCCCTTTGCTCAAGTTCTTGCTCAAAATCTGCTTGTAATGACACATCATCTGCATACAGCAACTGTTTTCTCTGACCCGTTTGCTGATGTAGTCTATCACCACTGTGAACAGCAGTAGGCTCAGAGCTGAGCCCTGATGCACGTCCACTCCCACTGAGAAACCCCTGTGTTGGGTCTTTGTACATGTTGTACCTTTCGGCTTTTCCCGGTTAGGGGTCACTACAGCAGAACTCCGGTCCGCTAATGATACTTGCATTAATTCTACCAGTGGTTCTGGGACTTTGAACCTCTGCGGGACTGCCAAAATCAGCTTTCTTGGGACCTTGTCATGTGCTTTCTCTAAGTTTAAGAATATCCAGTTTCTCTTTCCTCATTTCTAGCTTCTTCTCAAGTGTCTGTCCCAGAGCAAACATTGGGTTATTTGTGCGGCATCCTGATCTGAGTCTAAACTGCACATCTCCCAGCTTACTTTGTACTACTGTACATATTAGTTCATCAATCACCCTCTCCAGAACTTTCATTCGCTATTGCAGGAGTTTGATACCTCTGTACTGGCTGCAATTGTAAATGTCCCATGCAAATTAACTTTCTCAGTAACGTCCTGACTAATTAAACATGGAATGATAGTAGGCCCAGGGTGAAATGGGATCTTCTTTCTCTTCCAGGCTGGCTACCTCTAACATAGAATGCTACAGTAACGCAGTAATAATTAAGATTCCATATACTCTTCTTGATTCATAGACTGTTGCTGTGTGGTGTGTTTTTCTGTTGGGTAAATTAGGGTGTCTTCACGACCTGTATTGTGCTGTCTGAAGGGGTAGACAGTAGGTTTCCTGTCAGGGATGAATAGTGAGGTTTTCTGCAGTCTTATAGTTTGGGCTTTCAGGGAAACTAACTCTCAGGATTGAATCTGCAGTGTTGTCCTGCAGGAGTGTTCCAAGTCACCCCCTGCTCCTGTGGTTTACTCGCACAACTTCTCTATTTTTGTTATAGTGTAATGCTTTGTTTGGAGTATGCAAGGGACTCTGGAACACAGCTAGACTCAGAGGGCCTGCTGGTTTTTTTTCCTGGTAAATTGATGGGCTGGCAGATCGCTCCGCCCACACAGGGGACTGGCTGGAATCTGGAATGCATACAGTGGTGGGATAAGCACTTTGGAGGGCTGCCTAGGTCAAAGGGGGAGTTTCAAAAATCTGTAGGTCTCTGATGGTAACAAAGCATGGTATCACTAATGAGTATCCCCAGGACTGGGAAAGTGTTTTTGGGCATTTAGATCAGGCACACCACTTCAAGAAATATAGGTTCTTTGGGTGACAGTGACTCAAGTATTTTTATACACATGCTAAATTTCTCTGAATGTTCATACCCCAGGGCCTGTGAGTACTTGGTTGCATATTTTCTAGGAGTGCCATGGGTTAGTTTAAAACAGTTAGTTACTCTAGACTTGGTGTAACAAGCTTTAGCCTTTTAAAATGACACTCCCTCCATCTATTTCTAATCAGTTATGCCCTTTCCATGGCATTAGACTCCTCCCCAAAGCATCTTTTGTATATAATGTTACTGGTGGAGAATAAATTTAGAGTGAGGAACTAGAAAAAGAAAAGCTGTAGATGGGGAAGTGTCTTTGAAACCAATATATTCTGGTCAAAATGCTCCACTAAAGTGATACCTAAAAAAATTTTTGGTGCCAGTACCAGCACTCCTTGTATGCCAACATTCTCTTCCCCTGCATCAAGAGGCATCTTGGTGGTAGGTACAAGTCTTCAGTCCTAACCAGGAGGTTCACTTCTCTCCCATATGCAGATGGACATCTACACCCTAACAATGGATGCTTCAGACTGGGGTTGGGGGACCCATCAGGAGAGATGGCTGTTCATAACACAAAAAGCACATTAGTCTCAAGGAGGAGGAACAGTTCAAAAGCTAGTGGAACCATGGAAAGCTTAATGGTTACCTGGCCCCCTTCTCATAGAAATGGACAATACCATAATGATGTGTTGCATTAAGAAACAAGGAGGAACCCACTCATGCCCATATGGGCTTTGCAGGTGTGGAAATTAGCACAAATAATTGGCCCGGTACCTTCTGGACTGGTAGTATAACTTGGCAGATTCTTTAAGCAGAACAAGCCTAGACCAAAAAACAACTGAATACTCAAGAAGTTTTTTCATTTAACTCACAGATGGAGTGTCATGGAAGTAGATCTTTTTGCTTCACAATAAAACGGGCAACTAAAAATGCTGTACAGGATCTGCAGAAAAGCGAGCACAGAGGAACAGATGCCTTCTTCCTATGGACAGATCTGTTTCTGCATGCCTTTCCTCTCTTACCCCTTATCTCCCCAGGATACTACTGAAAAATCACAGAGGAAAGGCCAAAGATTATCCTAATAGCTACCCTGTGACCCAGGCAGCACTGGTTCTCCATATTACTAAGCTTGACCAAAGAAAATCCATGACTTCTGCCCTGGAAGTGGATCTTATCATGTAGGACAAGGAGTCCACAGTACACACTCACTTTGAATGCACTGAAGCTGTACACTCTCACTTGAGCACTCTGAAACTGCAAGGTTGGATGACATAATGTTTATCCCCTTCCGGCAGGTTTTTTGCAAGAGGGTATCTTACTCATCTTAAGAGAAACTAGGAGACCCAGCACGAGAAAGTCTTACATTTCAAGATGGACTTGATTCTCCCATTGCTGTCTTCACAGTGGGGAAGTCCTTGGCTACCTGTAAAAGCTGTACAAGAAAGGGCTTTTTTTCTATGCATCCATCGAGAATCATGCTTCATCTGTCTTCATCTGCTTATCCCAGGATCCACCTACATTTTCTTATTAGTTCATGAAACAGTTTTGCAAAGTGTTTATACAACTCAGACCACTCAAAAAAGAACTAGGAACCCCTTGGGACCTAAAGTGTATGCTAGAAAAACAAGCCCTACCTGCTTTTGAGCCTGCTACTTCAACTGACATCAAAGTGCTCACTTGGAAAACAGCACTTCTAATAGCTTTAATATCTGCTAAGAGTACTTTGGAACTCCAAGTTCTGATGTGCAGGTAATCTTTTTTTGTCTTTCATAGGTTCATAGGTGTGTACTAGGCTAATGGCCCTGGAGCCTTTACAAGCCTAGTCCATATGATTACCCTGGCATCGTGCCACCCAACCTTAGTTCCTAGTGCCTCTGTCAAGTAGAGCCGCTGGAGTGATCCCCGGGGTGAATTTTCTATTTCCCATCCACTCATTAAGATTTCTCTTGAAGAGGGCCAGTGAGGTGCTCTGCTTGACATGTATGGGAAGTCTGTTCCATAGCATGGGCAGTCTCTGGGTTATGAACCTGTCCCTCCAGCATGTTCTGTTGATTGTGGCAATGAAAGTGAGGTCTGTGGAACGTGTGGTGGTGCGGAGGGATTGGGATTTCTTTAGATGTAGCATTTCTAACAGAGCTGGGTCAGACATGGCTTTGTAAGTCAAGCAGAGATTGCCTCTAAGTAGGCGATATGAGACAGAGAATAGTTGGAGTTTTTTGAGTCTGTCCATATAGGACAAGTGTTTAAGGCCTAGGATCCTCTTTGTGAGGTACGTTTGCGGCCACTCCAGTTGTTGCAGGTGTCTAGTGAGGTACATGGCAAATGGGGCATTGTACTCTATGATTAGCCTAATGAGGGAAGAGTAGAGGGAGACAATGACCTCTTTCTTCCTGGATGCAAAACCCTTAGTAATGAGATGTGCCACATAGAAGGACTTTCTGACTACAGTGGCAACTTGGTGGTCAAAAGAGAGGTTGCTGTCAACCTTTGTTCCCGGATCTCTTATAATGCCTTCTGTGTTAAGTGGACTACAATCAGTGTGGTAATTCCAAGGAACTGGGTTTTTCCCAAAGGGGATGAAGACAAATATTTTGGCATTGAGCTTAAGGCCATGGTCCTGACACCAGTAGTTGGTCTCATTGAGGCTGTTCTGTAGGATGTCAAGATCACTTGGGGTGTTAATAATAGCTCCCAACTTCCAATCATCTGCAGACATTGTTAGCCAGAGTCCCTACATGTTGGCCTGGACTTCAGAGAAGTAGATACCAAACAGGAGAGGACCCAAGACCGAACCCTGTGGGACTCCACTCATGACTGGTCAGCAGTCTGACTTGGGAGTCAGCTACTTTCACACTGTGGGTTCTGTTTGAGCCAGTTTGCAACCCACCTAGTGATATAGGGGTTGATGCCTAGCTTAGTAAATTTTTATATGATTCCTGAGTGGGGAATGGTATCAAAGGCCATGGCCAGATCAAGGTAGGCTGTATGAACCACCTTACCTTCATCCACAGTTCTGGTGACTGACTCAAAGAAGTCGACCAAGTTGAGCAGGCATGATCTACCCTTCACAAAACTAAACTGTGTAAGATCCAGAGTTTGGAGATTCCCTGTATCCTTGTTTATTAGGTCCATGATGATGCATTCCATAGCTTTGCATATCAGACTCATCAGGCAAATGGGTTGATCATCCCTAGGGTCTTTAGTCGCTCCTCATTTGTGGAGAGGGATGACTGTAGCAGTGCACCATTTGGTAGGGACAAAGCCTGAGGTGAAGCTGTAATTGAACAGGGCACACAAGTGAGGTGCCAGCTCACTCTGTAGTTCATGTAGAACACAGCCAGGGATACTGTCAGGTCCCATAGAAGCTGTATTCTTGGCCTTGGATAGTGCTGTTTTAACCTGTGGAGCAGTAATACTGGGTGCCTGGCAGTGTACTGGTATTGTGATTGGTCCTTTGAGGGGGAGAGAGGGGTAAACTTAGCACTGAATCTGTCTGCCAGTATATTTGCAATATCTGTTGGCACGGTGTAGGAGGTACCGTTGTGCAGTAGCTCAGAGCAAATCTGGGTATTGCCATGGAGATTCTTTACATAACTATAGAAGGCCTTGGAGTATTGTGTATTAAAAAAAAACAGTGCAAAAATTCAAGTTCTGTTGAGGAACTCACCACGGCTTTATACCATTGTATAAAACATAGTCAAAACAGAAATGTAAATCATTTCTACTTGTCTTAGGTTTGCACACTCATTTAGTACCAAATTTGCAAATGCTGGAGCTACTGGTCATCCACAGTTATGTCTATCTGTTGATAAATGTGACAATCATCAGATTTAGTGAGGTTGTAAAAATAGGGGGGTTGTACTTGTTTAAAAATAGCTTGCCGTGTCAGTAGTGGTTCAGTACCAGTTTCTCAATTTTCTGAAACCCCCACTCATGTATGGTGTTAATATACTAGACGTCTTCAAAAAATCACATCTTGCATATTTTATTTTTTTTTTTCAAAAGCAAAAATAAATTTATTACATGGAAGAATTTTGCAACATAATTCACTGCCTGCAATGTGCTTACTTTTTCCATCATTTTTGTCGCACTGTTTTTTAAATAGGTTTCCAAGTAGCATCCCACATTGCTACTGGAAGCAGGAAGGAGTTGTGCTATTTGGTATTCCCATTTTATGCCAACTAGCTGTTCAGATTTTTGGCTGGGTTTGCTTATCTCAATGTCTACAGGTTAAGCAGTATAATCAGCCAGACCCATCTGCCAGCTTTAAGTCTAGAGTCAACTCGCATCATAAAAGTGAAACGATTACAACAATGTGCAAGTCATCTAAAGCTTTTACTATCTCTTAAGTTTTATGATCTACCCTGCTGAAGGTAGAGAAGGTATGGGTTCCTTAAGTTTGTTTGTGTCTTTCTGCTTTTCCTGGTTAGGGGTCGCCACAGCTAAGTATTCATGCAAGTTCAGAAGTCAAAATTTGAATTATTGCAGGATTAAAGGTGCCTGTTGAAAAAATACGATCAATTACAGAATTTGTGGTCGTAAAAGCAGAGTAGCCCTCCATATTAACCCCTCAACAGTGGTGTCTAGCTTTTCTTGAATCAAACCTCCCTATATCCTTCCATGCATACAAAACAAATGTGATTGGGTTTTACATTCTTTGGATGTGCATAAACAGCTCAGCTTCTATCTGGGAAAACTAAATCTTAATCTACAGGAGATCTGACCAACTGTTTGTAGCCTTTGCAAAAGGAAAGGAAAGTAGCTGTAAATAAGCAGACCATATTAAAATGGTTTGCAAATTGTGTCCCATTCTGTTATTTCCTTCATGGAAAGCCAGCAACCCATAAGATCAGGACATACTGTGCTAAGGCCAGAGCTGGTACTGGAATGGCTTGCCTAGTCTTCTTAGTTAGGAGATGGAATATTTTATAGGCCACATTAAGATGAATGAGCACTTTTTGTGAATCTGTTCAGATGTGGGAGAAATGACAGAGCTTGGAGTCAAAGAAATGCCTAGCTATTTCTGTCGTTTCTAATTTCTCAATCTTTTGAGTTTCTAATATGACTGGAATGGACCCCATTCCTAAATCAAAGTACGATTAAAATTCATGAAATTAGTATTGCTTCAATCTTTGATGTCAGCCAGTAGTGCTCTTCGCAGCACTTACAATGTGCCCAGTAATGACTCCTGCAATTCGTACGGGGTTATATGGATTGGTAACATATCTAAATATGACTGTAAATTCTTTTTTATAAGACCTGTTGCTTCTACTACTATTGGAAATGTCTGGGTATCTTTCTTCCACATTGCTGTTGTTTCTGCCTGCAGATCCTGGTTATTTTATGACTTTGTGTCTCTGTATGCAAGACACTATAGTCACTGGGTATGGCAATTTCAATGATCAATGCTACTTTTGTCTTCTTTTCTTGGACCACTATATCCACTTTTTTAACATCTATCTTTTGAACTCTTGGTAATGGGGGATCCCATGTGATATAAACTTTATTTTCTGTGATGCTTTGTGGCTCATGTTTCCAGTGTTTTTCAGCCACTTCGCTACAGTAATGTTTGCACACTCCCCAGTGTAACAGTCTCTCGCCACATTATTATGCCTTTCAGTGTACAGTCCTTCTGCCATTAGTGTGTCTCAACCAGCAACAAGGTGTGTGACTGTTTCCAATTTGGTTTTACAAAACCTACATTTGTCTGTTTCTCCCACATGTTCAATGGACTTTGTAAACCAGTGTGTACATAGCCCACTATCTTGGGCTGACAATATTAACCTTTCATTTCTTGGTTTGAAGTTGCCTCTCCTTAACCATTCCTGCGTTCGTTCTTGGTCAACATGAGGCTCTTCCAGACATTTTCTATACTTGCAACTATATTTGTTTTCCACATTTCTTGCCTTCTCATCTGGTCCTTCACCTTATATTCTTTCTTTTGTTTTTTGGCACATTCAGTTGTGCTGCCTAGTTTTTTCTACTTCTGGTTCTGCTGAGTAACTTATAGTTGTTGCCAGTGAGGATCAAAGGTCTGGAGTTGGAGAGCTGTTAAGCCTTCGTTTAATTTGCAAAAACATTACTGTGAATTTATTAGTCAGAATTTTGTTTTTAGTTGGCAAATGTCTCATTTTCTGTGAAATGTTTTCTCTTTTAAAGGGTATGTCTGCCGGCTCTTAATAGCTTCACTGTCTGAAGTCATTTTGTTGAGTACATGTTAAATATGGTTATGCATCTGTACTCCCTAACAACTCATAGCCTTCATCTGCTGCATTAGCTGATGGACCAAAAAGGAGTTAAGAAAGAGCCTGGAATTTTGTGTAAAAGAGCCAATAAGAAGTGAATGTTGTAGCTGGTTGTCAAGTAATTTTTTTTTTTTAAACTTTGAGATCTGGAGCCTAATTTAGGGAGGGACTCTCGTACAGAATACAGTACTGTTCCATACAGTGTAAGAGATGTACAGTGAACAAAGTACTGGTGTAAGAATTAGCTAACATGAGGAGGGCAATTCATTTGGCACTGTTAGCATTCTTCGCAAAACTATGCGTCACAATACCATAGTTTTTATGATTTTATAACATTTTTTGTTTACGGTATGGCAGCAACAGTTTTACTACTTTTAACCTTGCCTTTTTTACCCAAATCTTGAATCAAAACAAAGGTAATCCAGAAAGCTTGAGCATGGTCTGATATCCCATCTGTGAACCAGAGAGAAACAAGAGTGTAAGGTAATAGTTCAGATAAAATCACTTTAGCGGATTTAGGAGACTCATTCTGTCTCTGCTGTCCCTGCTTTTGTTGTCAGTGGCTTGAATCTGTCAGCCTGTGTTTGACTAGTGTGTGTGCGACTCTGAGCAAATGACTTATTCAGGCAGTGCTCTGTGGTGGTGGGAAATTGTGCTGGACTGTTGGGTTTCCTTGACTGCTTACCTATTAATTGCCAAAAAGTTCGTAATATTTAATCATTTCAGTCTCAGTGCGTCACAGTTACATATTTCTTTTACATTGTGACAGTTTACAGAATTCTGTATATACAGTTGTTAATTACAGACCAAACAACTTCAGAACAGATCTGTACAAATTGAACATTGTATCAAAAATACAACACAGAAATTTACCTTCTTAAATGTCTTACAGTCTTAAAATATTTTTTTTTCAAAGTGATCATTACTAGGTGGTCTGGATTAACTCTTAAATGTAAAGGTAGCCTTCTCTTAGAAAACTCACCTGGTTTGATGATGTAGCCTAACTACAAAAAAACAAACACAATGCTGGTTGTGGAATAAAGAGTCGTATCTTATGTTAAGCGCTTTTCATTTACTGCATTAGTAAACTTCATTAAACAAAGTGAGTAAAACACATTTACAACAGTTTAATAGTTTAAAATTTGGCACCCTTTTCCTACTACAGGAAATGACATTAACCTAAATAACATGAACTACAGGAAATGACATCACATACCTGAATGGTATGCTACTTCCCCCATTGCATATACCATTATTCACAAATAAGTAAATATTTTTATATATTACTAAACTTTCTAAATACACCAAATACACACAATATATACAACTGTATAAATATTATAATTAGCTGGCTAAGATGTCAGATAAGTATAGGTTTATACACATAATATATTCATTTATTAACTTAAAACTTCTTATGATTACTAAAGCAACCCTTATTTACTTAATGCTTTTAATTTTAAAATACTGTTAATACTGCAGAGTTCATTAAGTCCAGGTCGCGCTGCCATATTAACTCTGCCTTTTCCAGTTGTAATTCCTAGGGACTACCTCCATCATTACTAAGCACTTGCTGTAATATTCCAAATCTAGAATAATGATCATGATGTTCATGCACGTTTGGCTAGTGCATTATTTAACTGATCTTTCCTTATTGCATAAATGTGCTCATAAATTATTTCCTTAAGAGACCTGGTGTTTTTTCCTATATAAGATGCTAGGGCAGAATTGACATACTGCCACATATATTACGCCCTTAGAATTGCAATTAAATTTACCCTTAATGGTATATTCTGTGCCCTTTATCTGTATGCATTGGCCTTGAAGTATATATCTACAATCATTGCACATTCCACATCTATTCATAGTACCCACTGATTTATTGGCAATATAACTTGTCTTGCCATTCTCCAACAACTTTTTAAGATTACTTGCTCTCCTTGCTGCCATTTTGAAACCATGACACAATTTTGTTCTAATGTTCAGATCCTCATCCATAAGTGTCCAGTTTTTCATCATAATAGCCTTAATTTCATAAAAATGCTTATTAAATGTTATGAAAAGTGCATCATTATCCAGGCGGTGTTCGCTCACGTCTAAGGGTATTGAGCTATTGCCATATGTTAAAATAGGCGCAAAATGACCATTCGATCTTTTTGTTTTTACTTCGTTGTACACTTTTTTAAAAATATGATTGGGATAACCTCTCTTTTTAAACATATTGATCAAATTATTGTACTCTGTTTCAAAATCCGTATCTAAACTGACCATCCTTGCTGCCCGGACCCGCTGTCCCTTAACTACTGATTTCTTATTAATTGACGGGTGTGCACAAGAAAAAATGCAAGAATGTATTTGAGTATGTGGATTTTCTATAAATATTCGCTATAAATCTATTTATCATTCCTATCTTTACTCAAAATAACATCCAAAAAATTGATCTCATTATTACTCACTTGTGTAAATGTCAAATATGAAGTAGTTGTATTAATATATGAAGGAAGTAAATCTAATGCTGCTTGACTACCCTTCCAAAGGATGAATGTCATCCAAATAGCGTAAATATAGGCTAATATGTTGAAAAAATTGAATCCCATAAATGTACTGCTGTTCCCACACAGCCATAACTATATTTGCAAAAATTGTGCCACAAGGTGAGCCCATGGCTACACCCACCTGTTGTAAAAAAATATCTGCCCTTAAAATAGATGTAATTGTTCTTAAGAACTATTTCCAAGAGTTCAGTATACAAATTAATTTTGGGCTGTGTAATCCCCTTTTCACCTAAAAACATTTCTACAGCCTGTATTCCGTCCTCATGAGGGATCACAGAGAATAAGTCCTTGATGTTCACTGTTACAAGTATATTAGGTTCACAATACTGTGTATGTTTGATTAACTCAGGGAAATGCCATGAATCTTTTTGCAAATTTGGGAACATTTCATTATCAAGCTCTTCAAACTATTGTCCAAATACTTTGCACATGCATAAGTAATTGAATTACGACCATCTACTATCAGTTGTAATGGTGGATTATTCACATTCTTATGCACCTGTGGCACCCCAAATATAGTAGGTATTATAGGAGAAATAATATTTAAATAATTATAAGTGCCAATATCTATTCTATTTTCAAGAAACATATCATTAAGGGCCATATGCACCCTTCTTTAAGCTACATTAATAATTAATGACTCTAACAATTCAAAACCATGTTTGTCATACATAGTTAACAATTCACAATGTAAAGGAGAATTTTCAATAGGTCTGAGGGGGTATCACCAAGTCCGTAGCCCTTTTGGAACAACTTTATTTTTTATGCAGTCTTTTAAATACATATTTTCCACCTGCAACTTTTTCACTTTAAATAATTTTGCGTCCAGTTGGTCCAACCATGTTTTTATGGGCAACCCTTTAGAGCAAATGCTGCCACCAAATGAAGAACACGTCTGTTCGTCCATTAACCATTGAGATAAAACTGGTGGTTTCCAGTTAGCTATATCACTAGAGCCTGTATACTGTTCACGAATGTTACTATTATTAACATTATTGCCATTACTGGCAGTACTATTTCGTATTAAACCACCATTTTGAACGACACTGTCACATCTTGTTAAGCCATCATTAAAAATAACAGTACCTATATTAATGCCTTCAGCCAAGTCCGTTTGTGAAGCTGTATGCTGCCCATTAGGTATGGAATAATTATCCGATTGTGAAGTACCTGGTGAACAATCAAATGTAGACATACCATAAACTGGTTGTTGAATATCAGCAGAAGAAGCTAAACCATCCATACTGGAGTCCTTAGCCGATGAAGAAGCAGCCAAAATAACCAAATTTGGTTCTGTGTGGCCATCCATGACACCGCTACCTTTTTCAAGGGTTTGCTGTTGATTCTGTTGCAACAGCTGCTGCGTGATATGTGAGCTCTGGTAGTTCCACACTTCCTGACTACCAACTGACCTCATTTCATCCACCTGTGCAGCCAAAAGTTCAAAACGCATAGTGAGCCCCTCAATGTGACCCATAAGCTTATCCAAAGGTTGTTGCATCTCTTCAGATGGTATACTGCTTTCTATATAATCCAAAATGCCAGCACACAGTATAAACTAACTTAATAACAAAATAAAAATTCACAAACTACTATAAAACGAGCGCAATACTGGCTATGGAATAAAGAAAGAGTCGTATCTTATGTTAAGTGCTCTTCATTTACTGCATTAGTAAACTTCATCAGACAAAATCAGTAAGACACATTTGCAACAGTTAAATAGCTTAACGTTTGGTGCCCTTTTTCTACTACAGGAAATCACATCATGAACCTAAATAACATCAAGAACTACAGGAAATGACATCACATACCTGAATGGTATGCTACTTCCCCCATTGCATGTACCATTATTCACAAATAAGTAAATATTTATATATATTACTAAACATTCTAAAAACACCAAATACACACAATATATACAACTATATAAACAGGGCAGATATTTTTTTACAACAGGTGGGTGGTAGCCATGGGCTCACATTGTGGCACAATTTTTGCAAATATATAGTTATGGCTGTGTGGGAACAGCAGTACATTTATGGGAGTGAGTTTTTTTCAACATATTAGCCTATATTTACATTATTTGGATGACATTCATCCTTTGGAAAGGGTAGTCATGCAGCATTATATTTATTTATTTCATATATTAATACAACTACTTCATATTTGACATTTACACAAGTGGATAATAATGAGATCAATTTTTTGGATGTTATTTTGAGTAAAGATAGGGAAGATAATAGAATTATAGCGAATAAATGTCCGGTTCGATTCTCAGCTAGAGCGTCTTCTGCGTGGAGACATGCGTGAATGGGCGTACCTTCGTTGAAGGTTGTGCATCAGGCCTGGCAAGCTGATGCATAAAAATCAACTGCCAATCATTAGCGGACCGGAGTTCCGCTGTGGCGACCCCTAACCGGGAAAAGCCGAAAGAGAGACAAAAAATGTATAGAAAACCCACCTACTCAAATTAATTCTTGCATTTTTCTAGTGCACACCCGTCAATTAATAAGAAATCAGTAGTTAAGGGACAACTGATCCGGGCGGCAAGGATGGTCAGTTTAGATACGTGTTTTTGAAATAGAGTACAATAATTTGATCAATATGTTTATAAAAAAAGAGGTTATCCCAATCATATTCATAAAGAAGTGTACAATGAAGTAAAAACAAAAAGATCAAATGGTCATTTTGCACCTATTTTAACATATAGTAATAGCGCAATACCCTTAGATGTGAGCAAACACCGCCTGGATAATGCTGCACTTTTCATAACATTTAATAAGCATTTTTATGAAATTAAGGCTATTATGATGAAAAGCTGGATCTGAACATTAGAACAAAATTGTGTCATGGTTTCAAAATGGTAGAAAGGAGAGCAAGTAATCTTAAAAAGTTGTTGGAGAATGGCAAGACAAGTTATATTGCCATTAAATCAGTGGGTACTATGAATAGATGTGGAATGTGCAATTATTGTAGATATATACATCAAGGCCAATGCATACAGATAAAGGGCACAAAATATACCATTAAGGGTAAATTTAATTGTAATTCTAAGGGCAAAATATATGTGGCAGTATGTCAACTCTGCCCATCATTTTATATAGGAAAAAACACCAGGTCTCTTGAGGAAATAATTTATGAGCACATCTATGCAATAAGGAAAGATCAGTTAAAAAATACACTAGCCAAACGTGCATGAACATCATGATCATTATTCTAGATTTGGAATATTACAGCAAGTGCTTATTAATGATAGAGGTAGTCCCTGGGAATTACAATTGGAAAAGGCAGAGTTAATGTGGCAGCTTATGCTTCATTCTTATGCATGGCCTGGACTTAATGATCTCTGCAGTATTAACAGTATTTTAAAATTAAAAGCATTAAGTAGATAAGGGTTGCTTTAGTAATCATAAGAAGTTTTGTTTAAGTTAGTAAATGAATATATTATGTATATAAACCTATATTTATCTGACATCTTAGGCAGCTAATTATATTTCTATAGTTGTGTAGATTTTGTGTATTTGATGTATTTAGAATGTTTGCGGTGGTGGTGCTGCGGTAGCGCTGTCGTCTCACAGTAAGACGTTGTCCCGTTCGATTCTCAGCTAAAGCGTCTTCTGTCTGGAGACATGCATGAATGGGCGTACCTTTGTTGAAGGTCATGCGTCAGGGCTGGCAACTCGGCATGTAAAAATCTACTGCCAATCATTAGCGGACTGGAGTTCCGCTGTGGCGACCCCTAACTGGGAAAAGCCGAAAGACACAACAACAAGTAATATATATAAGTATTTATGAAAATGAAAAAAACAGGATCCAACCAAGAGAGACACACTGAGGCACAATAAGCTTATTACTTATTTGTAAATAATGGTACATGCAATGGGGGGGAAGTAGCATACCATTTAGGTATGTGATGTAATTTCCTGTAGTTCTTGATGTTATTTAGGTTCATGATGTCATTTCCTGTAGTAGAAAAAGGGCACCACATTTTAAACTATTTAACTGTTGTAAATGTGTTTTACTGATTTTGTCTGATGAAGTTTACTAATGCAGTAAATGAAAAGTGCTTAACATAAGATACGGCTCTTTCTTTATTCCATAGTCAGTATTGTGCTTGTTTTATAGTAGTTTGCACATTTTTATTTTGTTCTGATGAATGTTGCCTGATGTTTTAAACCACTGAGCTGCCAACAGTTGTTATTCAGACCTAACTGATTTCCTCAGCCTTCCCTTAGGTACTGTGACTATGAACAAGTGGTATAACCAGAGTAAAGTTTCAGGGTCAGCCATGAAAAAAGGCATTTTTGTGATCTTTTATATTATAGCAGTATGAGCCCTTAATTTTGCTGTCCAATGCTTTGATGCCTTATGTTGCAGATATTTACTTCTTAAAGGTACAGAGCTATTGAAGAATATTACATGACGTAGTCACTTCTCTAGTGAGACTTGCTTCATCTCTTCATACATCCTAAAGTGTACTTAGCATTATATATGCATTTTTTTAGTACTGTTTGAAACAGTGCATTTTGTGTGTTGTGATTTTCCCTGTCATTTCCTCAAAATGCATGTTACATTGGTTTGTAGTTTGTGCTGGACTGAAGGCACCCCTCACAGTAAACATCCTGGTAGTAATGCAAGTAAATTAACAGGTATGGATGTAATGGGATCCTATCTCGCCTACATTCATAACTGATGGGTTCGGAGCCGATCCATCGGCTCCGACTCTGCCACTATATACTAGAATGAAGTCTCTAATTGTCTGGGCTACTCCTTATCCCAGAATGCACCAGGCCTGCTTCCCTAGATCTCGTTTGCCGCTTTTCAAGCTGGACGTGGTCTCGACTTGGCTGGAGCTAAGTGGTTTTTCTTTACTTTTTGGTCTTTTGACCTAGGGTTTTCTTCACAAATTTAACAAACAGCTGTTTTAACAGCTTTACGTGTGTGTATAACCTGTTTTTGGTGTGATTGGTATTTTTTTTTTCTACATACCGGGCAAGGCCCGTTTAAGTTAGAGGGCCTTTGCCCTTATTTGTGTGTCGGTGTGTTGATTTGGTTTCTCTGTACTTTCTGATTATCGGGCTCAGCCCATTTTAAGTTAGAGGGCTTCTGCCCGTTTTGTGTTCTATATCTCGGGCCAGTCCCGTTTTTTTGAGTCAAAGGGCTAGTGCCCTACTTTAAGGTTTGCTTTCGTTGTGTTGTGTGATAGGCTCGTGCCCTACTTTAAGGTTACCTTTGTGGTAAAAATAGTTGTATGACAGGATGTCAAAAGAGCAGAAGTCTGGCTTTAAAAAGTGCACCAAGTGCAACTACAAAATGTCTATTACTGATAGCCATGCTGTTTGCGTGTATTGTTTAGGACCGAAACATTTGCAGGAAACATGTAGCGTTTGTCATGCTTTTTCCTCTGGTGTCCTTCAAGAACGTAAAAATAAATTGATCCTTAAGGGCCTTATTAAGCCCTCTTTCGAGGAAGCTTTGGCTTCTCCCTCCTCTCCAGCTTCTAAAAAGAAAAGGTCGTCGGCTCCGACCAGTCCGTCGGAACCGACTTCCAAGAAGCATAGGTCAACCTCTTCTTCCTCAGCTCCAATGGCTTTGGAGCCTCGGGTGGAAGGGTCTGCCTCGATACCTCTTTCCTCGGCTCCATTGGTGTCGGAGCCTCAGGTTGGGGGATCGAGAAGCGAATCATCTGCTTCGGCTCCTTTGGTCTCGAAGCCGTTGGAGGTGTGCAGCTCAGACTCTTCCCCCCCCCCCGGCCCTGAAGTCTCCTTCGGCGCCGATGATTATTCATACGGTTCTGGATCCGGTGCCGATGGTGTTGGAGCCGTTTCGGAGCCGAGAGAGAAGTCGTCTCGGCCCCCATCGATTTCCTCTAAATCTTCCAGGTTGTCAGACTCAGATTTGGACAGAGTTATCCAGAGGCTTTTCCAGTCCCCGGTTTTTGCAAAAATGGTCTCGGCTACAGCCCACTCGGCTCCGGAGCCGGCTCCCACTTCGCATCCGATTCCTCCTCCAACTTCCTTGGAGCCGTTGGAGTCGGTGATGGTAGAGCGGAGCAGAGTTGTCCAGTCGGAACCGAGACTCCCTCGGAGCCTTTCTGTTCCGACCATCATTCCTACCCTGTCCTTGGCGTCAGGGTTCGGTACCGGGACTTCCTCGGTCGGGGCCGAGGGGAACACTTTGGAACTGGTAGCTTTGGTGCCTAGTCTTCCCCTCGGAGCGTCGGCCGCAGGGATTCCCAGTACCGTCGTGGTCTCTCAGCCGGTGTCCTCCGTAGAGTCTGGAGGTCCTGCTTTTGAGGCCATGAGGAGTGCGCTGGCCATGTCCTTGCCGGCTCAGCAAGTCTCTACCTCACCGTCCCTGGACTTGGGAACTGGTGCTTCTGGTGTGCTTCATTCCCATGACAGTGGGGCCCCAGGGCCTGAGGATACCCCTTTGGGGGGTTCCCTTCTTCCGGGAGGTCCTTCTGAATCAGCTTCAGATGAACCTCCAAGAAAGAAATTGTGCAAGAGGAAGCACATTGACTCCCAGGATGAGTCTGTCACATCAGATACTGACCTCGATGATGCGGTGGGGTCCCCAAAATCGTCCTCTGATGACGTCTCATTCTCAGATATCCTCGAGATCCTGAGAGAGAGGTGATTGGCAGTCCAAAACCCCTTCCGCGGAGGAGTCAATCTTCCTCAAGGCTTTTGGGCCCAGCTCTCCGCCTCCTGGGTGTCTCCACCCTTCGATGAACTACTAGATTTAGTTTCTCGAAGGGTGTGGGAACACCCTGACTCTGTGGAACCGGTGCCCGCCAGGCCTAACAAGTTCCTCTTAGGCCCTCCTCAAAAGGAATTTTTGTCTAAAGGAGTTGCAGTAGATGCGATGGTGGTGACATCTGCCACTCAGCAAGATGTGGCAGAGGCTTCATCATCTATTCACCCTCCTAATAAGGATTCCAGGAGCATGGATAGGTACGGGAAGCGTACCCTTTCTTCAGCGGCCTTTACCCTGCGGTCGCTGAATTTCCTTTGTCATTTTACCAGGCTCCAAAGGGACCTCCTCAAAGAGTTAGGTGAGTCCCTTACGGGTAATCTTTCTGAGGCGTTAGCCCAAACTGTTGGCGCCCAGATGACTACCCTATCTTTGATAGTCAACTCGTCCATGAGGCTCATCTCATATGCGGCCGAAGGGGTGAGTAGAGCAGCGGGAACAGGCGTGGCTCTTAGAAGACACGCCTGGTTACGCTTGTGTCCCTTTGCGGAGGCTTTTAAGTCTTCCTTCACTGACTCCCCCTTTGATGGGTCCTCCCTGTTTGGACCCAAGGTGAAGGACACACTGACTCGGTGCGAGCAGGAGGGCAAGACCTTGACTGCCGTGGGGGCCCATTTTTCCGCTCCCTCTAGACCTTATCCCAAGGCCCAGAGAGGAGGGAAAATGTGGTTCAGGAAATCTCAAAGGTCTTTCCCTACTCCACCGAGTGATCCCCCCTCTAGAGGCAGGGGGGGGGATTCAGGAAGACGCCGCCCCAGAGGCGGCAGAGGCCCCCGTAACTCTGGAGACCGCGATTCCTTTTGTGGTCCATCCTACCCTCCCCGTCCCTGAGACGTGGCCCGACTGTGCATCTCCGGAGCCAGTCGGGGGTCGTTTTGCGGAACACCCACAGGCTTGGGAATCCATCACCAAGGATCAGTGGGTGCTCTGAATCATAACCGGAGGCTATCGCATCCTTTTCATCAAAATCCCCCCTCTTCCTATCAGGAAAATCCCGGATGTGCCACCCAGTCAGCAGGATCAAGCAGCGGTCGAGGTTTCAAAGCTGCTAAGAAAAGGAGTCATCCAGCCTGTCCCCGCCGACCAGATTGGATCAGGAACTTACTCAAGACTATTTTTGGTGCCAAAAAAGACAGGGGACTTAAGGCCCATTTTGGACCTCAGTTCATTGAATCGCTTTGTAAAAAAATCCAAATTCCGAATGGTCACCCTTCAGTCCATTCTCCCGTTATTGGAGAAGGATGTCTGGATGTGCTCCATAGATCTCAAGGACGCTTACTATCACATTCTGATAAGTCAAGAGTCCAGGAGTCATTTACGCTTCCGCCTGGGAACCAGTCATTTCCAGATGTCCTTCAAGGATGCATCTGCAGTCCTTACAAATGGGTTGTCCTGTCGTCAGGCAGCCCTTCGGTCGGCCGGATTCCAAAGTCTGGGTCTGGCCTCGGCTGGTGTTGCACTTCACCCGACGTCATCTCTGCTGGTCTTCGGGTATAAAGGCATCAGCCGACGCCATTTTCCTCAGTCTTTCTTGCCGTGGCGCCGAAGCAGAAGCTGTTCGCAAGTGCCGGTCGGTCAGATCCAGAGATTACTACTACCGAATACTACTTCGAAGACTTCTAAAAGCTAAGTACCCCGTTGGGGACTCTTTCTTGCCTCAGCCGATGTCAGAAAAAGTGAATAACTGTTTAACTTGTGGGAAACAAATACCTCATAAAGATTTCCACTCTTACTGCTTACCTTGTTTAGGCCCAGACCACGACGTAGCAGCTTGTTTAGCCTGTGCTTCCTTCAACCGACGAACGCTTAGGCGGCGGTCGGAGTTTGCTGAACAGTTTTTCGGCTCAGATTTTGCGTACATTATGCCGTCGGATCCTCCAACTACTCAAATTAAGAAACGCAAAGAAAAGGACCGACACTCGCGGTCCGCGGTTTTGGCCGAAACCACGGTTAAGCAAACCGCGAGTGTCTCGGTTTTGGCCGAAACCGAGCAAACGGGTCAATCTTCAGCCGAATCCATGATTACTACCGAGGCCCCTTCTACCCTAGTTGAATCGGCCTCTGAAGTTTTGCCTACTAATGTGGTTTCTCTAGAATTATCGGACACCATCCCTTTGGATGTCTCTACCCCAGCACGTGGTGCTGCTAGGCCTCCTGCAGCCATGTCTATAAAGGCCTTTGCCAGGGCTAAAGCAGCCAAAACTGCTAAGTCTGTGCCTGTTAAGCCCCCTCTCACAGGCCCAGTTCCAGTTCCCAAATGCTTACTCTGGCAGAGGATCTCATCTCTTTAATAAGGGGATCCCAATCTCACCCAGACAGGGCCTCTCAACCTCCAGAAAAGAGACCTAGAGCAGAGCCCCCTGAGCCAGTGTCCTCAGATGACTCTTCTGATGATACAGACAATACAGACCATCCAGAGGCACTTTTTTCTACTTATGAAGATTCCGATGCTGAAGAATCTATTCCTTCTGCCTCTCCACCAGAGGAATTTTCCTTTGGGGAAACCTTACATGCCATGAGAGAGCAATTCCAATGGCAGGGACAAGATTTCTCAGATTCAAGAAAAAGGCTTAGGACCTTTTTACACTTACCGCAACATAGGCCCTTAGCTATACCTCCAGTTCTTCCTGTTGTGGATGATGCATTTAATGATGCTTGCACTGCTCCTGATACTTTACCTCCAGCCCCTGCTAAGCCCGATAGGTTCTACAGGGTACCGGACACTCATCACCACTTGTACAAGGCTCCTTTTGCAGATCCTGAGACTATCTCTCAGGGGCCTAAGGCAGTAGCTTCGACCTCAGCGAAAAACCCTCTCCCTTCTGAAAGGGAATCCAGGTCCTTAGAGAGATGGGGTAAAAAGTATACACCTCTGCTACTCTCTCAGCTAGAGCTTTGAACTGTCAGATGTTATGTGATCCTATCTCGCCTACATTCTGACTGATGGGTTCGGAGCCGATCCTCGGCTCCGACTCAGCACGCTTATGCCAAAGAGCGAAGTCTCTTATTGGCTGAGCTTACTATATCCCAGGATGCACCACTACCAGTCCCCCAGATCTCATTTGCCGCTAACAAGCAAAGACGTGGTCTCGAGCTTGGCTGAGCTAAGTAGTGTTTTTCACTTACTTTTCCTGTCAGGGTTTTCCTTAAAATTCACAGAAATTCTTTCCTCAACAGCAGGAAGATTCCCCTTCCAGAGGCAGAGGACGGGGAAATTTTTCTGGGAGACGCCGTCCCAGAGGCGGCAGAGGCCCCCGCAACACTGGAGACCGCGAGTCCTTTCGTGGCTCTTCAGCCTCCCACACTCCATGAGGGATTGCCCGGCTGTGCTGCTCCGGAGCCAGTCGGGTGCCGTTTTGCCAAGCACCTAAAAGCCTGGGAGTCTATTACTCAGGACAGATGGGTGCTTCGGATTATTGCCGGAGGTTACACCATTCCCTTCACACACTCACCCACCGTCCAAAAATCCCGGACCCACCACCCAGTCAAAGGGAAATTGCAGCCGTAGAAGCTTCAAAGCTGCTAGAAAAAGGAGTCATCCAACCGGTCCCCACAGACCAGATCGGATCCGGAAATTACTCAAGGTTCTTTTTAGTGCCAAAAAAGACAGGGGACCTGAGACCCATTTTGGATCTCAGAACCAGTCCGTCATGAAGTCCAAATTCCGAATGGTCACTTTACAATCCATTCTCCCATTGTTGGAGAAAGATGTTTGGATGTGCTCCATAGATCTCAAGGACGCCTATTATCACATACCGATACATCAGGCGTCCAGGAGGTATCTGCGCTTCAGCCTGGGAGACAGTCATTTCCAATTTTGTGCACTGCCCTTTGGTCTCACCACAGCCCCCAGGGTGTTCACCAAGTGTTTGGCAGTAGTGACTGCTCACCTGAGGAGTCTCGGATTCCAAGTGTTTCCCTATCTGGACGACTGGCTCCTGACTGCCACCACCAGGCATCTACTACTAGAGAACCTACAAGCCACCATCTCCTGGGTGCTTCCCTGGGAATTACATTCAACTGGTCAAAGTCTGTCTTGCTGCCTTCTCAGCGCATAAGATTCATAGGAGCAGAGATAGACTCAAAATTAATCCCCATCTTCCTTCCTACCGAAAGGATACAAACATTACAAGATCAAGTCCGAGCCCTGCTTCTAAGATCCAAAGCCCCAGCCAGGATGGTCCTGCAACTTTTAGGTTCAATGTCTGCCACGGTTCTCCTAGTTCCTCTGGCAAGATTGCACATGAGGATTCTTCAGTGGCTGTTATCAACACAATGGTCTTTTCAGGATCTCCCCCTCAATCATCACATACTGATTACAGAAACGTGCAAACGGGACCTCCGCTGGTGGCTTCTGCCATCCAATCTGAATCAGGGAAGACCTTTTGTTATACCCTCCAGTGGCCACCTTGACAACGGATGCCTCCCTGACGGGTTGGGGGGGCATTGTCTGGGCAGGGCAGTTCAGGGTTCTTGGCTTCCAAACGAAACATTTCTCCATATCAATGTGTTGGAAATGAGGGCTGTACTTCTGTCCCTACAAGCCCTCCACAAGTTTCTCCCTCAAGGCATTATCGCCATCCACACAGACAACATGTCGGTGGTCTGGTATCTAAACAAACAAGGAGGGACCAGATCTTACCGCCTTTCCAGAGAGGCCATGAGGGTGTGGGAATGGGCAGTGGCTACCAAGCGCTTCCTGGTAGCGACCCACATTCCAGGAAAATCCAATGTATTGGCAGACAGACTGAGCAGGACTATTCTCTCTCCTCACGAGTGGTCTCTGAACGAGACAGTAGCAGCTCAGATTTTCAAAAGATGGGGGATTCCGTGCTGCGACCTGTTTGCAACACCAAAAACACGAGTGCAAAAGGTTCTTTTCCTTGACCCCGCGTCAAGGGGAGGCAGCTACGGATGCTCTAGTCCAACCTTGGCCAACAGGACTGCTTTATGCTTTCCCTCCGATTCCACTCCTCCTCAAAGTCATCCAGAAAGCTTCCCAATTGGGGTCCACAATGATTCTAATTGCTCCGTACTGGCCTCATCAGGTATGGTTCCCCTACCTACAGAAATATACTCTGGACGGTCCTTGGTTCTTGGATCTAACTCCGGACCTTCTGGTTCATCAGTCGGGACAACAGCACCAGTCCCTTCACACCTTGAAATTAACAGCTTGGCTCCTCCACTTCCGACTTTAGTCAGAAATCACACCTTGGACCCGGAAGTTATTCACATTTTATCTTCAGCCCACAAACCCACCACTAAGAAATTGTATCACAGTAAGTGGAAGAGGTTTGCTATCTGGGCTCAACTCAGAGGCTTAGACCCTATTACTGCCCGATACCAGAGGTCTTGAAATTTTTAACATCCTTGTTTAATCAAGGATCTTCAGTCTCTACTATTAAAGTCCAACTAGCAGCTATCTCCAAATTTCACGAATCCATAGACCCACCGTTGATGAGCAGCAGATTATGTAAAACTTTCATGAAAGGTGCTGTGCTTTTAAGACCCCAGTTTTTCATCCTGCCTCCGTGGGATCTTGATTTGGTACCGTGCCTTAACATCTTCCCCCTTTGAACCAGCTGCTACATGTGAGTTGAAATATCTGTCTTGGAAGACTGCCTTCTTAATTGCAATTACCTCTGCAAGAAGAGTTTCAGAACTTCAAGCCCTATCTATCAAACCACCGTACTTGATTTTTCACAAGGATAGAGTATCACTTAGACCTAACCCATCTTTTGTCCCAAAGTTTGCTCTAATCTCTGTCTCCAACAATCTTTAGAGCTACCAGTTTTCTTTCCAAAATTTTCAAACAAAGCGGAATATACCTTCCATACGTTGGATGTTCACAGGCAATTACGCTTCTATCTAGATAGGACTCAGCAAATTCGGAAAACAGATCAATTGTTTGTGTCCTTTTCAGATAATAAACTGGGTCAAACCATCACTAAAGCTACTATTGCCAAATGGATCAGAGATTGCATAACTCAAGCTTATTCCTCTTCAAATAAGCAACTTACAACATCTGTCAAAGCTCACTCTACTAGAGCTATGGCTACCTCTATTGCATTCCATTCCAAGCTCGCTATTTCTGAAATTTGTGCTGCGGCTACTTGGTCCAACCCGCACACTTTCATTTCCCACTATAAATTGGATGTGGCATCTAAAGGATGAGCATCATTTGGTTCCACGGTACTCAGGAGTGTTTTCCAGTGAGCCACCCAGGATTTAGGTGCTAGGACGCTGTCCCATCAGTCAGAATGTAGGCGAGATAGGATCACATAACATCTTTTAGTTATGTACTCACCATAACTTCAGATGTTTGGGATCCATCTCGCCTACATTCCTAATACCCACCCTCCTTCCCCCTGCCTTGGAGATCAGAAGAGATTGAACGGTTTGGGTTCTACTGTTTTTATCTTGCATCATCTGTCAATGTTATATAAGCAGTGCATGCGTGTGTGCATGTATGCGGACAAACTAGATCTGGGGGACTGGTAGTGGTGCATCTTGGGATATAGTAAGCTCAGCCAATAAGAGACTTCGCTCTTTGGCATAAGCGTGCCGAGTCGGAGCCGAGGATCGGCTCCGAACCCATCAGTCAGAATGTAGGCGAGATGGATCCCAAACATCTGAAGTTATGGTGAGTACATAACTAAAAGTTTCATATGATCCAATACCAAGAGTTTATGCTTGATCAGTTAACTAAGAAACTGTCCTCTGATGATTCCTTAGATAAGAAATATGTTCTAGAAATGGTGAATAACATTCAGCAGGTTAGTAACCATTCTTTAAAATGTGGCTATGATGCACTGGAGGCTTCATTTAGATCAGCCATGACTGGCACAGTTATAAGAAGGCATGCATGGTTGAAAGAACAGGTCTTGCCGGATCATGTTAAAGCAAAGCTATTAGATGCTCCTATGGATAAGGTCAGTCTATTTGGTTCTCCTGCCCAACAAGTAATGAAGAAAATGGAAGAGAAGGCAAAATCTGTACAAACAGTTAAAGATTTCTTACAGGTTCAGCCCCCAAGGTTTAGCAGGAACTGGCCTTCCAAAAATTGGTCCTTTCCAGACTCCTCTAAAACTCAGAGAGGCAGGAATAGACGTTCCAGAGGCAGAAATCAATCCAGAGGAGGTGCCTACAGGGGATGCCAGTGACAAGGCAATAACCAACGAGGCACAGATACAACCACTACCACTGCAACAGGACAATCACAGTGACTTGGCTCTCACACCGCCTACCAGGGAACAAATAGCAGCACCCTTAGGCGGAAAGTTAGCCTTATTTTCAAAAAACTGGCAGTATATCACAAGAGACAAGTGGATTTTGCAAACTATAGACCAAGGCTACAGGTTTCATTTCCACACCTTACCAGTAAAAAGAGGAATGCCAAACCTACCACCAAATCAAAAGACAGAAGCTCTAAAACAAATAGCTCAATTAACAAAGATGAGAGCTGTGGAAAGGGTACCACCTACAGAACAGGGCAAGGGATTTTACTCCAGACTCTTCCTAGTACCAAGAAAAGAGAAAAGTTGGAGACCTATTCTCGACCTGTCTGCTTTAAACACATTCATCATTGTTCCAAAATTCAAAATGCTGACCCTACAGCAACTTCTTCCCATGCTGGGCAAGGAGTATTGGCTGGTAACTCTAGATCTCAAGGAGGCATACCTGCTCGTCCCCATACGACCAAATTGCAGAAGATACCTCAGATTTCTTGCAGGATCAGAGCATTATCAATTCTCAGCATTGCCCTTTGGCTTATCTACTGCGCCCAGAGTGTTCACGAAATGCCTGGCATCAGTAATCGCTCATTGCAGGCTTCAGGGAATCCAAATTTATCCATACCTGGACGACTGCCTGATACAAGCGGACAACAAAAGCAAGCTGACGCAAGACTTACAAAGAGTCATTTGCTTACTACAAGCCCTGGGATACACAGTCAATTTAAAAAAGTCAAGACTGATACCATCCCAAACAAGAACATTCTTGGGTGCAGAATTGGACACAGTAAAACAGATGGCATTCCTAACTGCAGAAAAACAAGAACAACTTCCTCTTTACTTCTTGGCATTAACAAAGCAGAACAAACTAACAGCAAGGAAAGTACTGCAGGCCTTGGGCTTCATGGCATCCTGCATAATCCTGGTCCCCCATGCCAGACTGCATATGAGAAAGCTACAGTGGTACCTAAAGAATTTATGGTCTCAACACAGGTACAGCTTAGAAACCGAAATACCACTAATCCCATGCCTGAAACAAGAGTTCCTATGGTGGGTTCAGGCATGCCAGTCAAACCCAGGTTTGTCCTTCCACAACATTCAAACAAGCCAAACCATCACAACGGACGCCTCAGACCTCAGTTGGGGGGCCCACATGCTGGACAAGTGCATTCAAGGCTTATGGACTCCAGATCAGCTGCACCTGCACATAAATCAAAAAGAAATTCTGGCAGTAAAACTAGCAATCCAGAATTTCAGACCATTCCTCAAAGAAGGCCAATTGATGATAAGGACAGACAACACCACAGTCATGTGGTACATCAACAAACAGGGAGGCACTCATTCATACCACCTATGCCGAATGGCTCTGGACCTATGGAATATGGCTCTGAGCTACAACATTCAGTTACAGGCAATATTTGTACCGGGAAAAGAAAACATCCTAGCAGACATGTTAAGCAGAACTACCTCGGATGCTCACGAATGGATGCTACACCCGGACATCTTCAAGGCCATCACAAAGAAATGGGGAATGCCACAAATAGACCTATTCGCATCCCCACTCAATCACCAGCTCAAGAAATTCTGGACAAGGACATACCACCCACTTGCTTGGAAGGTGGACTCTCTATCCTTCAGTTGGAAAGGCCTGACAGCATATGCATTTCCACCCCTTCCTTTGATGCACAAGGTACTACTGAAAATCAAAGAGGAACGCCCAAGGATAATTCTGATAGCTCCAAATTGGCCAAGACAACATTGGTATCCATTGCTGAGGACCATGTCTCGGGGGGGAAACGTGGACACTACCCCTGATTCCTTTGATGTTAACTCAGAGCGACTACAACATCCTGCATCCAAACCTGAAAACTCTGCAACTGACTGCCTGGAACATTACATAAGAGCAACTAACCCAGATTTATCCCAAAGGGTTAAAGACATTATCCTTGAGGCCCGCAGACCTTCAACAAGAAGGAACTATGCAGGAAAATGGAAAAGGTTTGTCATTTGGAGTACTGAAAGAGGGAAAGATGTGTCAAAGGTAGATATTGCCAACATCCTGGAGTATTTGGCAGAGCTTCTCCATACAGGCCTGTCCTATTCCTCCATCAAGATACATGCATCAGCTATTTCTGCAGAATACAGCTTCGATCCCCCTGTCTTCTCACATCCTCTACTCAGGCAGTTCCTGAGAGGAATTAAGAATGTAAAACCTCCTAGGAAACCACCATTACCAGCATGGGACTTGAACTTTGTGCTAGAAAAATTGACACTCCCTCCATTCGAACCAGCAGCAACAGCAGATCTTCAACACCTATCCTGGAAAACTGCTTTCCTACTGGCAATTACTTCAGCAAGAAGGGTTTCAGAACTACAGGCTTTAATGGCAGTACAACCCTTCCTAATCTTCCATCAAGATAGAGTGTCCATGAGAACTAATCCTACATTTATGCCTAAGGTGGTATCCAGAGTGTCTCTAAACCAGGCAATCCACCTACCTACCTTCTTTCCCAATCCACAGAACAGGGGGGAAAGACTGCTGCATACCTTGGATGTACATAGACAGTTGCGCTACCTGGACAGAACCAAGGGCAATAGAAAAACTGACCAGCTTCTAGTAGCTTATGCAACAGGAAGGGAAGGAAAAGCAATTTCCAAACAGACAATCTCCAAGTGGATAGGAAATTGCATAAGATTCTGTTACTCCTACCATGGAAAGCAAATTCCTCAGAACATAAGGCCTCATTCTACAAGGGCTACAGCCACTACCACAGCTTTCTTACGAGGAGTGGCTACCAAGGACATTATTGAGGCGGCTACTTGGACCTCCGTGCATACATTTGCCAAGCATTATAACTTACCTCTATTCTCTAGATCCCGAGCAGGGTTTGCCACTGCTGTTTTGCAAGGGATCCTAACTACACCATAATTCTTCTTCCTCCTCCCCTAGTTTGGCTATGGTATTCTACCCATTTGTAAGGACTGCAGATGCATCCTTGAAGGACATAGTACAGTTTTGTACCTACCGTAAATGTAGATGTCCGAACAGGATAGCATCTGCAGTCAGGATTACCCACCCTCCTTCCCCTCTGTGGTACTCCTAGGGTATTTGCCCACCTAATAGCTAGCTGGGGATCTCTTATGGTGTATTTGTTTGTATATATGTACATACATGCTTATTTTTTGTGTTTGCCTTCTACTTTTTTGGAAACATTGGCATTTACCCAAAAATTTAGCTATCCAAGAGGGCAACTGGCATCTGGGGCAAGAAACACTGAGGAAAATGGCGTCGGCTGATGCCTTTATACCCGAAGACCAGCAGAGATGACGTCGGGTGAAGTGCGACACCAGCCGAGGCCAGACCCAGACTTTGGAATCCGGCCGACCGAAGGGCTGCCTGACGACAGGACAACCCATTTGTAAGGACTGCAGATGCTATCCTGTTCGGACATCTACATTTATGGTAGGTACAAAACTGTACTTTCCGAGCACTGCCCTTTGGTCTCACCACAGCCCCCAGGGTGTTCACCAAGTGTCTGGCAGTAGTGACAGCTCACTTGAGAAGTCTAGGATTCCAAGTGTTTCCCTATCTAGACGACTGGCTCCTTACTGCCACCTCCAAGCATCTATTAGTTCGGGCGCTTATGACTACAGTCAGTTTGGGTCATTCACTAGGAATCACGTTCAGTTGGGGAAAATCTGTGCTGCAGCCGTCTCAGCATATTACCTTTATAGGCGCAGAGTTAGACACAAGAAGAATGCGGGCATTCTTGCCGGTAGAAAGGATTCAGGTCCTGCAGTCTCAGGTTTAAACCTTGTTACCCAGATCACGAGTTCAGGCCAGACTGATTCTGCAGTTATTGGGCACGATGGCCTCGACTATTCTTCTAGTCCCCTTAGCCAGGCTGCACATGCGGGTGCTACAATGGCTACTGTCGGTTCAATGGTCCTTTCAGGAACTTCCCTTGAACCATTTGGTCCAGATTACCGAAATTTGCCGTCGGGACCTACGTTGGTGGCTGCTTCGGTCCAACCTGGACCAGGGGCGACCCTTTGTCCTTCAGCCTCCCATTGCCACGGTGACCACGGACGCCTCCCAGACAGGGTAGGGGGGTCATTATCTGGACAGGTCTGTCCAAGGCACGTGGCAGGCTCACGAAACGCACTTACATATCAATAACCTGGAAATGAGAGCGGTGCTTCTGGTGTTGCAAGCACTTCATCATGCTCTTCCATGGTGTACTATTGCGATCCTATCCGACAACATGTCGGTAGTCTGGTACATAAACAAGCAAGGCGGAACCAGGTCCTACCCTCTTTGCCGAGAGGCCATGAGAGTGTGGCATTGGGCGATTTCTACCCAGCATTTCCTTGTGGCAACGCACATTCCGGGGAAATCCAATGTAATTGCAGACGGGTTGAGCAGGACTCTCCTGTTACCCCACGAGTGGTCCCTCAACGACAGGGTGGCTGCAAACATCTTCGCCAATTGGGGCCTCCCTTGTTGCGACTTGTTCGCCAGTCCTCACAATGCGAAATGCAGGGAGTTCTTCACTCTGACTCCCTCTCAGGGGCAGATTCCCAGGGACGCTCTAACTCACAGTTGGCCCCCCCAGTCTATTTTATGCCTTCCCTCTGGTTCCCCTTCTCCCGAAGGTGATACAGAAGGTGATTTATCTAGGAAGCGACATGATTTTGATCGCTCCACACTGGCCTCATCAGGTTTGGTTCCCCTTCCTTCTGAGGTATGCGGTGGAGGGCCCATGGTTTCTGGACCTGGTGCCCGACCTGTTGACTCATCAGTTGGGACAGTCTCACCCATCCCTCAGGTCCTTGAGGTTGGCCGCTTGGTTACTCTACTTCCAGCCTTAGTCAGAGATAACTCCTTTTCTCCAGACGTCATCCACATTTTGTCCTCTTCTCACAAACTTTCCACTATTAAACTGTATTCCAGCAAGTGGAAGAGGTTTGCTCTTTGGGCCCAGCAACGAGGTATAGATCCCCTTACCGCCCCAGTACCTCAGGTTTTAGAATTCCTGGCTTCTTTGTTTTATTTGGGCTCTTCAGTTTCCACAATTAAAGTCCAACTGGCAGCTATCTCTAATTTTCATGTCTCCTTTGAGCCTTCCTTAATGGCAAACAGGCTTTGCAAATCTTTCCTTAAAGGAACGTGGCTCCTTCGGCCCCCTATAGCCCATCCTGTGCCCCCTTGGGACCTGAATATGGTTCTAGCTGCTTTAACTGCCCGCCCCTTTGAACCAGCAGCTACTTGTGATATAAAATTTCTATCTTGGAAACCGCCTTTTGGTGGCAATAACCTCTGCCAAGCGGGTCTCAGAGCTTCAGGCTCTCTGTTCTAATCCTCCTTATTTGACCTTTCACAAAGACAGAGTGTCCCTCAAGTTAAATCCCTCTTTCTTGCCCAAGGTAGCATCCCCCTTATGCATTCAACAATCCTTGGAGCTCCCTGTGTTTTTTCCCAAATTCTCCAATAGCTCAGAATATATTTTCCATCAGTTGGATGTTCACAGACAACTGCGTTTTTACTTAAGTAGGACCAATCAGACATGAAAGTCAGATCAGCTGTTTGTGTCCTTTGCGGAAAATAGGTTGGGTCAACCGGTGGCTAAAACCACCATAGCCAAATGGATTAAAGATTGCATCTCCTTCATTTATTCGTGGTCCGGCAAAGAGCTACCTTTCCCAGTTAGGGCTCATTCTACCAGGGCAATGGCTACTTCTGTAGCATTTCACTCCAAATTATCGATAGATGATATCTGTGCGGCCGCTACCTGGACTTCTCCACACACCTTCATTTCTCATTACAAGATAGATGTGGCTTCTCGAGGCAGAGCTTCCTTTGGTTCCACAGTTTTTAGGAATGTTTTCCAATGAGCCACCCGGGATTTAGGTGCTAGGGACGCTGTCCCATCAGTTATGAATGTAGGCGAGATAGGATCCCATTACATCTTTTAGTTATGTACTTACCATAACTTCGGATGTATGGGATCCATCTCGCCTACATTCATACGTACCTGCCCTCCTTCCCCCTTCCCATTGGATTTAGAGGGAATGTTGCTACTTACTGAGTTTTTCTCTTGAAGGACTTTGGTTTGTTTTGCTGGTATGTCTCTGTGTCTGGATGTAGGTATGAAAGCGAACAAACAAGATCTGGGGAAGCAGGCGTGGTGCATTCTGGGATAAGGGGTAGCCCAGCCAATTAGAGACTTTGTTCTAGTATATAGTGGCCGAGTTGGAGCCGATGGATCGGCTCCGAACCCATCAGTTTTGAATGTAGGCGAGATGGATCCCATACATCCGAAGTTATGGTAAGTACATAACTAAAAGATTCTTCTCATGGCTTCTTTAAGTTGAAGGAACTGTGGACGCTCTGCTATGGTTTTCTTCATTTTTTCCCTTTTTGCCATGTGTAGTATATCATTATTTTGTGATGTCCACATAAATCTTTGTTTGCATTCTGCATGTCATAAATTACTGTTGGAAAAGATTAGTTACTTCTGACAATTCAGCACTTCACTGCTTCAAACCCAACGATGAAGAATATGCCTCATGTCTTGCTCCATTTAACAGATACACAGAGCTTGCTTGCTTCTTCTTTATGTTGCCCCTCCTGACAGATTGTGTGTTTGTAATTTGGCAGTTTTCCTCAATTCAGTGTTTTCTGTTTCATTGGCCTGCCACCTACACAATTGGAAGCTTGTAACCTTAGAGCAAGAGGTTTTCCAGTTCGATTCTCTGCTGGAGAGCCTTCTGTGTGGAGTCTGCATGTCCTCCCCATGGTAGAGTTACATTTAAAGACATGCAGGTAGATGCGTGTGTGGATGGGTGTGCCTTCCTTGAAGGTTGGGCGTCGGGCTGGCAACTCAAAAATCCACTGCCAATCATTAGCAGACATGAGTTCCGCTGTGGCGACCCCTAACCAGGAAAAGCCGAAAGACTTTTAGCTAGCATACAAATGCCTTTCATGATGCTTGAAAGACTAGCCTGTACAGAGGCAAGATACTCAAATTTTCTAATCTCACATTGATATTTTTATAATATAGCTTGTCAACCTAAGCGGAACACAGCCTGTTACCTTTAGATTTATAATTATGCTCTTTCACTTATCGTCCCACTAATTTGGAATGTGTTTCTTATACACTTTTTTAGGTTTTTCATTTTTCTTGTTAATAATTAGTCAGTGCCTAGGCTCATGTAATTTGAATTTAAATGTTTATTGTGGGGGCACTTCACTTTTTCTTTTTGTCCCCCCCCCCCCCGTTCTCTCCTCTTGTTTATTCTTGGGCCTCATTTTGCATTTGTGTGAGGTTAAAGTCAAGTTGTCATTTATTAACTATCTGCTGGATATGTGAGTTTCAAACATGCTGCCAGCAGTTTTGTCTGTCAACTACTCCATTTGGAGTCTATACCTGTAAATGTGCGCTATCAGATGTTATGTGCATGAGGTCTAATCAAGCGTGAAATAATAGAGATAAAAATACAAAAGTCCCCTGAAGCAGAGGACCCAACCAGAAAGATCCTGCCAAAACAACTTGGCATTCTGGAAGAAGGATAGATGTAGATTTCTCCTGAAAAATAATGCTTTGGCACACTGATGTGAATACATAGTGGTGTACAGTTCTTATGTAATATAGTCAGGCCAAAAATCAAAACTGCAGTAGCTTGGAGGCATGTTTTCAACTTAATAGTTCTCATCACTTTAGCATAGGTGGAAGATCTAGCTATGCCCTGAAATACTCCATTATTAATGAAATGGGATATGTACCTAATGTGGTATATGGTAGAGAAAGATATGGAGAGCAAATATGTATGCATATGGGGAAGGAGGTCATGTTGCCTTTACTGTGGAACTTTTGCCTTTCCCTTCACCACCTATTTTATCCTAACTAGATGTTACACTTCTGTTGTACTGATAAGACGTAATATGGTTGAAATATTTATGTAACTAGTTAACTAATGTAGCCTGGCTTGGCCTGAGTACATTATTAAAGAATTTTGTGCCATTATGCATCTCTAAGCCAGCACACATGCATACAGCTAACACAGTCCAGTGTACTGGTTTAAGCTTAAGTGCATTATTGAAGACATTTGTGCTGCCTAGGTTCACACGTCTGTAGTTGAGATACTGGAGGTGTCTGCTTCAAAGTGTCAGTCAGCCAGTGAGTTGCTTTTTTGGCCATGGTCATACGTAACCTTTCTGAGTTCAGGAATTCTTTAATACCTGTAATGATAGTGGGATTATCTTGTTTCTACCTTTTGTATTTGCATCTGCAGTACTTCGGAAAATACTAATAAGTGGAGTATTTCAAGATATGGGCAATTTAATGGTACAGATTTATACAACGTATTAAGATGTTCTTTATTTAGATTACTGCTGAATTAATTATTAGTTCTGAGACATCTACCATGGAAGAATGGTCCCTAGTCTGACTTCAAGCAGCACCCTTCCCCCTCCAGGAGTGGTAGGCATACACCCATCAGAGATGTCAGGCCATTACCTGTATAAAATAGGTGTCCACCCACACAATGTTATATCTTCCTTACTGCAGTACACAGCATGTGCACCACTTTTATTGTGTGTCTATTCTGATTTTCTCAGCCTACTGGGAGCTCAGTACAGGTAAGTACCACATTTGGGAGTTTTTTCCTTGTTGCTTTTGTTATTGCTGGTAGCCTTTTATAATTTAGACATCTAGCCGTGCTCTTGGATATGTTAAGCCTCTAGGAGAGATCATCACGAGACACAGATAAGTTCTGTAAATCCTATCACAGAATTACAAGCTCCGGTTCATGGGCAACTATGAACCTATAATGTATGAGGGACACTAAGTGCCCTGTTGATCACTTTATCGGGCATTCCTCCTCTGCCAAAAGACCAAGTGCACTTGGTGTCCCTCATACATTATAGGTTCATAGGCAATTAATAAGCTAGCTGCCCTTGTGGCCCATTTTAAGTGTAGCCAGTTTCCCTTTCAAAAGTGAGAACCAGACCCTATACCTTGTGTCTGTGATGTAAACACCTTAACCGTTATACCAATCCCTCACCTAGAGGAGCTCCTACTGCTGGGGGAAATGCAATTTGTACCAAGACAGGACCAAAGGAGGAATTTCTGCATGTTACGTCTTAATACACAGAAAGAAAGAAAGGGTCATGGGTACTTATCCTGGGCTTCTCAAGACTCAGTATTTCCGTCAAGGTCTCAAAATTCAAAATATGAACCTGGATGGCTCTTCTACCATTCCTGTTTCCTCACACCCTGTTGATCACTTTAGATCTTGAGGATGTCTACACATACCTATCCACAAGGCCCACAGCTGCTTCCACATGTTTGACGGGGCTCACACTGTCTGTTTGCAGCTGCCCATTCAAATGGCAAAGCAGTATTCAGGATTGTCACACAGTACCTGGCTCTACTAATTGTTTATTGCAGTTTAAGGGGCATTTCCATCTTTCCCTGTCTGTCATCTCATGCAGGTGGTATCACAAGAGGAGGTGGACAGGACTCTGCATTTCACCTTGGACTGTTTCCAAAGTCTTGGGTTCTCTTTCATCATTAACCTTTATCCTTCCAGAAGAATGATATTCCTTGGTTCAGTTGTGGATTTTGATTTCCATTAGCCAGAGGGCCCACTCCAACAAAAGATGGAATGTTTGTTGCAGAGTTAAGGCTGTGGCAGCAGTAATCTGAATAAAGAGTATAGTACAGCTGTGTAAAAATGTAGGAGATTTTCAAGTTGCTTACTGTTGCAATACTGTTTCTTCCCTCCATAGCCTCTTTCTTTGTTTGGGGATCATGGAATGGGATTACCCTAACCCTATGCTCCCT
This sequence comes from Protopterus annectens, assembly GCF_019279795.1. Classification (NCBI taxonomy): domain Eukaryota; kingdom Metazoa; phylum Chordata; order Ceratodontiformes; family Protopteridae; genus Protopterus; species Protopterus annectens. Next base: position 393,107,072 of record NC_056747.1, read on the forward strand.
ACCCTTCACCCTTTTCTTTTTAGGGGGTTAGGCCTGCTCATGTCTGAACATAATTTGGAAGCTTTATCTCTCTCTCTCCCCCCCCCTTTTCTACTCAGTGTAGGATTAGTGTCCCACACATTCATAGGAATCTTCTGGCCTGGCTCATTAGATCTTGGGTAAATGATCTTATGTCTTCCTCAGCAAGAAACCCCTAAAACTGTAGGTTCAAGGAGGTCATTGTTCCACTGTATTCCATGTTCATCAGACGTATTGTGTACAAGTGCCTCTTTTGGTATGTGCCTACCTAGGCACATTCAACAATTGGAATGTCTACAGAGGTTGTTCAGTAAAAGAATACAGGGTGTAAATAACGTGCCCTGTACAGACTTCTTCAAAGCCCTATGCCTGTATTTTGTCTCCTACAGGCTGTTGAGGGGAGATCTATGCCTCCCATACAAGGCATCTTCAAACCCACTCTGATGAAACTTCATATCCACAAAACAAATGGCACCAGAATTACCTGTTTTAAAGACTTAAGTGTCTATTGTATCCCAGAAGACTACTTCTCTAGAGCAGGCTTCTATCCATGTGGAGCAGAGTCCTTCCCTAAGCCAATTCAAGTGCAACTTGGACACTTGGATGTGAAACAAGAAATTCAGCCTTGGTTTGGCACCTGTCTCTCTAATGGACACAGGCACCCTGTAAATGGTTCATCACCCAGACCCTTCTTACACTACTAAGGGTACCAGAACTAGTCAGAAATTTGGGATGCATGGCTAGACTCAAAAAGGCTTCGGTGATCATTAGTCTAGTACACACCTATGAACCAACACAGGAAGACATCTGTATTATACAGGGAATGCCCTGATGATCCTGAGGAGTGGATGTCACAATGTGATTAGTTTGTGGTCGGATCTATCTAGGGAGGAGTTGACTATTGGTATAGAGCAATGGTAGCACATGTTAGTAATGACCAGGTCAAGGATGTTGCTACATCTAGTGCGGGTAAGAACGAGCTGGTCCAGGGCATTGGAATTAATGAATTACAGGAAACGTTGGGCAAGTGTATTGGTACATGAGTATCTTTCCCAGTTAATGGAGGGGTAGTTGAAGACGCCCAGTATGAGAGTGCTAGGTTGGACCCTAGTATTCTCCAGGGTGCTTAAGAACGTTGAGTGTGAGTCTTGGGACATGGTTGGGAATCTATAGCAGGCTATGACCTGAATCGCTGTCTTACCCAATGTTAGTTGCACCTGAAGTATCTCTGATGTTTTATGTTGGGCTACCAGTCTGGAGATGTCCTTCAAGGATGCATCTGCAGTCATAACAAATGGGTTGTCCTGCCTCAGGCAGCCCTTCGGTCGGCCGGATTCCAAAGTCTGGGTCTGGCCTTGGCTGATGACGCACTTCACCCGACGTCATAGCTGCTAGGGTATAAAGGCATCAGCCGACGCCATTTTCCTCAGTCTTTCTTGCCGCGCGGTGCCCGAAGCAGAAGCTGTTCGCAAGTGCCGGTCGGTCAGATCCAGAGATTTCAGCGTACCGAAGACTTCTAAAAAGCTAAGTACCCCGTTGGGGACTCTTTCTTGCCTCAGCCGATGTCAGACAAAGTAAATAATTGTTTAACTTGTGGGAAACAAATACCTCATAAGGATTTCCACTCTTACTGCCTTCCTTGCTTAGGCCCAGACCACGACGTATCAGCTTGTTTAGCCTGTGCTTCCTTCAACCGACGGACTCTTAGACGTCGGTCGGAGTTTGCAGAAGAGTTTTTTGGCTCCACTTTTGCATATAAAATGCTGTCGAAAACTCCGACTGCACATTTAGCTAAAAAACGCAAAGAAAAGGACCGACACTCGCGGCCCGCGGTTTTGGCTGAAACCACTGTTAGGCCTACCGCGAGTGTCTCTGTTTCGGCTGAAACCGAGACCTCGGTTCTCCCTTCGGCCGAAAGCATGCCTCCGATAACTGAGGCCACACAGGCCATGGCTGAGTCGGCTACAGAAATTCCTGCTGAAGTAGCAGGCACACAAGAGTTGTCTGACACTATTCCATTGGACATCTCTACTTCTGCACGTGGGGCAGCTAGACCCCCTGCTGCTATGTCTATCAAGGCCTTTTCCAGGGCTAAAGCAGCCAAACTTTCCAAGGCCTTACCTTCAAAAGCTCCCTCTCACAGGCCTACCTCAAGTTCCCAGATTCTCAGCCTTGCTGAGGACCTTATTTCTCTGATCAGGGGAACCCATCCTCACCCAGACAGGGCCTCACAACCCCCTCCTGAAAAGAGGCCTAGGACTGAACCCCCTGAACCTCTGTCCTCTGACTACTCCTCGGATGGTTCAGATGTATCGGACCATCAGGAAGGCCTGTACTCACCTTATGAGGATTCTGATGCAGAAGACTCCATTCCTTCTGCCTCACCTCCAGAAGAATTTTCTTTTGGGGAAACCCTTCACTCAATGAGGGAACACTTCCAATGGCAGGGTCAGGATTTTTCTGATTCTAGGAAAAGGCTAAGGACTTTTTTACACTTACCACAGCATATGCCTTTAGCCATTCCACCTGTACTATCAGTTGTTGATGATGCATACAATGATGCCAGTACTGCCCCTGATTCTCTTCCCCCGGCCCCTGCAAAGCCTGACAGATACTACAGGGTCCCGGATTCTCACTACCACTTGTATAAGGCTCATGCTGCAGACCCAGAAACCATTTCTCAGGGCCCTAAAGGTGTTGCAGCTGCCTCTGCCAAAATCCCACTACCATCTGAAAGAGAATCTAGAGCATTAGAGAGATGGGGTAAAAAGGTTTATACATCTTCTACTCTTTCTGCCAGGGCTTTAAACTGTCAATTTCACATGATACAGTACCAGGAATTTTTGTTAGATCAGCTGAATAAAAAGCTGGCCTCTCCTGAACCTTTAGACCGCAAGTCCCTTCAGGATTTGGTACACAATTCTCAGCAGGTCAGTAATCATTTCTTAAAATGTGGCTATGATGCACTGGAGGCTTCATTTAGATCAGCTATGACTGGAGCAGTGATTCGAAGGCATGCCTGATTAAAAGAACAATCCTTACCAGACCATGTTAAGTCTAAACTCCTGGATGCCCCTATGGAGAAACAAAGTTTGTTTGGCTCCCCTGCACAGGAGGTTCTAAAGAAAGTGGAAGAAAAAGCAAAATCTGTCCAAACACTCAAGGATTTTTTGCAGGTCCAACCTCCGAGGTTTAGCAGAAATTGGCCTTCAAAGAATTGGTCCTTTCCAGACACCTCCAGAGCACAGAGAGGCAGAAATAGACGCCCAAGAGGCAGAGGTCAATCTAGGGGTGCCTACAGGGGTCGTCAGTGGCAACCTGCCAACCAAAGAAGTGCCTCCACAGCTGCGACTGCAACCACTTCTACAGGACAGACACAATGACTTGGCTCCGATTCCGCCTACCAGGGAACAACTGGAAGCACCCTTGGGCGGAAAGCTAGCCTTATTCTCAAGAAATTGGCATTGTATTACAGGAGACAAATGGACTTTACAAACAATAGACAAGGGCTACAGGTTTCACTTCCACACTCTACCAAAAAAGAGAGGAATGCCAAACCTTCCACCAAGCCAGAAATCAGAGGCTCTAAAACAAATCATCAGTTTACTAAGGATAAGAGCAATAGAAAAGGTACCATCTATGGAACAAGGCCAAGGATTTTACTCCAGACTATTCCTTGTACCAAGAAAAGAAAATCAATGGAGGCCTATTCTCGATTTGTCCGCACTGAACACATACCTCATTGTTCCAAAATTCAAAATGCTGACCCTACAGCAACTTCTTCCCATGTTGGGCAAGGAGTCTTGGCTGGTGACTCTAGATCTCAAGGAGGCATACCTGCACGTCCCTATACGACCAGATTGCAGAAGACACCTCAGATTTCTTGCAGGATCAGAGCATTATCAATTCTCAGCATTGCCCTTTGGCTTATCTACTGCGCCCAGAGTATTCACGAAATGCCTGGCATCAGTAATTGCTCATTGCAGGCTTCAGGGAATTCAAATCTACCCATACCTGGACGACTGCCTAATACAAGCGGACAACAAGACAAAATTAATAAAGGATTTGGCCAATGTCATACAACTGCTGCAAGCCGTGGGATACACAGTCAACATACAAAAATCAAGACTAGTGCCATCCCAAAGGATAACATTTTTGGGTGCAGAACTGGACACAATAACTCAGATGGCTTTTCTCACAGAGGAAAAACAAAAGCAACTACCAGTCTCTTTCATGGCATTAACAAGACAAACTCAGCTTACTGCAAGGAAAGTCCTGCAGGCCCTGGGTTACATGGCATCCTGCATAATATTGATCCCACATGCCAGGCTGCATATGAGAAAGTTACAATGGTTCCTAAGGAATGTATGGTCTCAACACAGACACAGTCTAGAAGCCCAGATACCAATCATTCCATGCCTGAAAAAAGAATTCCTGTGGTAGGCTCAGGCCTGTCAGATAAACAGAGGATTGCCTTTCCACAAACCACATCCAAGGCAGACCATCACCACGGACGCCTCAGACCTAGGCTGGGGGGCACACATGGAAGACATGTGTATCCAAGGCCTATGGTCACAAGACCAGCTGAATCTACACATAAATCTAAAGGAGATGCTGGCAGTGAAACATGCAATCGAGGCATTCAGACCATTCATCCAGCAAGGACACCTGCTGATAAGGACGGACAATACCACAGTCATGTGGTACATCAACAAACAGGGAGGCACACATTCATACCCTCTATGCCGGACGGCAATGGACCTGTGGAACTTGGCCCTGAATCTCAACATCCAACTGCAGGCCACATTTGTACCAGGAAAAGAGAATTCACTAGCAGACAGCTTAAGCAGGACTACCATGGATGCTCACGAATGGATGCTGCATCCAGATATTTTCAAAACCATAACAAAGAAATGGGGAATGCCAGAGATAGACCTGTTTGCCTCCCCACACAACTACCAACTGAAGAAATTCTGCTCAAGAGTATACCACCCACTTGCTTGGAGGGTGGACTCCCTTTCTTTCAGCTGGAAGGACCTGACAGTATATGCCTTTCCACCTCTTCCTTTGATGTACAAAGTTCTACTGAAGATCAGAGAGGAACAGCCAAAGGTAATTCTGATAGCTCCAGACTGGCCAAGGCAACATTGGTACCGCTACTGAGAAGCATGTCTCGACGCATTCATGGCATCTACCTCTATGTCCTTTACTTCTAACGAGAACAATTACAAGACCCTGCATCCAAACTTAAAAACACTGCAGCTAACTGCTTGGAAAATTGCATAAAACAAAACCAACTTGATTTATCTCAGAGGGTTAAGGACATTATCCTGGAGGCTCGCAGACCCTCCACAAGGAAAACATATTCAGCCAAATGGAAAAGATTCCTCATTTGGAGTGCAGAAAGGGGAGAAAATGTCACATTAGCAAACCTAGCACACATCCTGGAATACTTAGCAGAACTGTTCCACAATGGCCTGTCCTATTCTTCCATTAAGATACATGCATCAGCAATTTCAGCAGAGTACAACATGGATCCTCCTGTCTTCTCTCATCCTCTCCTCAGACAATTTTTGAGAGGGATCAAAAATGTAAAGCCTCCAAGGAAACCACCTTTGCCTGCATGGGATCTCAATTTTGTGCTAGAAAAATTAACACTTCCCCCTTTTGAACCAGCAGCAACAGCAGACTTACAGTTCTTATCTTGGAAAACTGCCTTCCTGCTAGCAATCACTTCAGCAAGAAGGGTATCTGAGTTACAGGCATTAATGGCAGTGCAGCCTTTCCTTATCTTCCATCAGGATAGAGTGTCTCTGAGAACCAATCCTACTTTTATGCCAAAGGTGGTATCCAGGGTATCCTTGAACCAAGCCATACATTTACCTACATTCTTCCCCAACCCACAGAACAGGGGAAAACTACTACACACCTTGGATGTACACAGACAACTGCGCTACTATCTGGACAGAACCAAGGCCAGCAGAAAAACTGACCAGCTTCTGGTAGCATATGCAACAGGAGTGCAAGGAAAAGCAATTTCAAAATAGACAATCTCAAAATGGATAGGAAATTGCATTCGATTCTGCTACTCATTTCATGGAAAGACAACTCCTGAAAATATCAGGCCTCACTCCACAAGAGCTACAGCCACCACTACAGCTTTCCTACGAGGAGTGGCTACCAAAGACATTTTAGAAGCTGCTACTTGGAGCTCCATGCATACAATTGCCAAGCATTATAATCTTCCTTTATACTCCAGATCCCGAGCAGGTTTTGCAACTGCTGTTTTACAAGGGATCTTAACTACACCATCATTATCTTAGTGCATCCTCCCCCACTTTGGCTATGGTATTCTACCCATTTGTTTTGACTGCAGATGCATCCTTGAAGGACATAGTACAGTTTTGTACCTACCATAAATGTAGATGTCCGATAGGTATGCATCTGCAGTCAGGATTACCCACCCTCCTTCCCCTCTGTGGTACTCCTAGGGTACTTACCCCTCTTTTAGCTAGCGGGGGGAATCTATTATGGTGTATTTGTTTGTATGTATATATGTATATATATTTTGCTTTCTACTGTTTGGAATTATTTGCATTTATCCAAATTTAGCCTTCCTAGAGGGCACCTGGCATCTGGGGCAAGAAACACTGAGGAAAATGGCGTCGGCTGATGCCTTTATACCCTAGCAGCTATGACGTCGGGTGAAGTGCGACATCAGCCGAGGCCAGACCCAGACTTTGGAATCCAGCCGACCGAAGGGCTGCCTGAGGCAGGACAACCCATTTGTTATGACTGCAGATGCATACCTATCGGACATCTACATTTATGGTGGGTACAAAACTGTACTGTATGCGCATCCTTTATGAATATGGAAACGCCGCCACCTTTGGAGCCTCGGTCCAAGTTCTGGGGCCGAAAGGTGTAGAATGAGTTATAGCCTTGTAGTACAAGGGTGCTTTCTGCTGCTTTGAATCAGGTCTCTGTTACAGCACATATGTTGATGTTCTCCATTTTAAGGAGTGCTTCAAATGAGTGCATTTTGAGATTGACTTCTAGCGTTGAGCAGCATGACCCTCAGATTGCATTTCTTTGTAGCTGTTATGGTGGTAATTTGGTCTTTGGAACACCACCTAAAAAAGGCACTATAGGGGTGGCAAGAGCCTTGGTCAGTTTCCGTAAGCCCAGGGGTGACAGATGCAGGCCATATCTGGCAAAGCATCGAGGTCGGTCAGTCATGTCATCCCAGGCAGACAGATACTGGATCCCCCTTAAAATGACACCAGAAACTTAGCCAATTGTTGAATTCAGTCATTTTCTGTTTGTACTGTGGTATCATTCCGGGTGGTGGTAGGAGGCTGCTCAGGGCTAGGGTCATAACCACCTGAGCTATATAATAATATATAATCCGAGAGCTCCTCTGTCTCTCTTCATGCAGTCCAGGGAGGTATGTCTTAGGCCATTCACACCCACATGTCATATTTGTATTTGTTGTTCAGGGACCTGAGTGCGTGCATTATGTGGCAGATCTTGGCACCTGACAGACAACTAAGTGTTACTTTCTTATTTAACCTAGTGAGTGGGGCATCAGTGTGCCTCACTATCGAGTCACCTATGACTAGTGTTGTTGTAGTGCTGTTTTGCCTTAGGGGCTTTGGTTGAGTGGCACACTGTTTAGGAGAGTTGTGCGTGTCGTGATTAGTGTTATGTTGTGGTTGAGTGCATTTCTGCCTTGGAGGTCTGTGCTGTTTGGGTATATTTTTATTGAGAGCCTCCGTGAAGGTGGGTGTGTGGTTTGTGTTTTTATGTGAAGACATTGCTGGTGTGTGTTCTGGAGGCTTGTGTGTTCCATGTGGTGTGGTGCAAGTGTTGACCTTTTCCTCCTGACCAGCTATTCCGGTCTTGGATGGAGAATGCGTGGCTTCCAATTTGGATATACAAGTGCATCTCTCGCAAGTGTGAGTGTTGGGAGGTAAGAGGAGAGGGTTATCAGTGTACATGAGGAAGTTGCTACATTGCCTCAGGATGCCCATGTTCACCTGGTTAACAGGAGAAAGCACAGGGAACTGACCTTTAGACATGCCTGGAGGGGGAGGGCATTAATAATAAGTACTGGAGCTGTATCCTTGTAGAACATTTAGTGCTGGTAGCACTTTTGTGTGCTACAATAATTCCTACAAGAAGTCTGGTAGACTGATAAGCTAGTAAAAGTGCAGGAGAGGAGAGAACTAGCAGATCTAAGGGAAAAACTGAAGAGCTGCAAATCCTTTCTCACTGTATGTGCAGATGGCTTTATTTGCTGCATCTCCCTTCCTTACTTATAAATGTTTAAAAATTGCTGTACTTCAGGCAAGATAGAATTCCATTGTTACAAAGAATGCAGTTTTCCCTCTGGCATTCACGCTCAACATTCTTAGCCACCTGTATATTACCATAATAAACTAGGTATGTTGTGGAAAGTGATGTCAGAAATGATGACATTTGCATAGGGAGCAATACATGCTGGATTAGTTTCAGCAAATCATGTGAAACAAACATGTTTGTTATACTAGTGGGTTATGTGAGATATATGGAAATTTACTTGGCTTCATTTAAACAGTTTGTACAATTCGTGGCTGCTTTAATTTAGGCATTATTATTTTAATTTGTCTTCAGGCTTAGCCTTGATCCTAGAAGATTCACTGATGTGCTCTGTATACATCGCTGTTGCAGTAGTAGTCATGACATTTAGGAAGTAGTTAAAGGTGATATCCATTCAGCCAATCAGAAACCTAGAGCTCCATGGATATTGGGGCACAGGCTGTGACATTGGCTGAGTCTCCGATAGAAGTACAGTAATTCCATTCCACACTTGGTTCTTTGTTTGTTGCAGATGTAAGCTAAGTGCTTGTATGAAAGTTCAGTCCATTTTTAGAGACATGTCTCTGAAAGATGAATGCCCCATTGGAAAGTTTTTTTCAGTTGATTTTTGTATTTGCTATCTTATTTTCTAGTGAGGGATTCCTAGGGAAATGTTTTTTGAGCATTATAAAACCTTTTAATAAATAAAGGGATTGTATGGTAGAGCTTACACATTAAAATAGCCACTTAAAATCTGTAGACATATACATGGGGATACTATGAGGATATTATTTCAGCCTGTGTGCATTTAAAGTGTTTTATACCTACACATTAACACCTGGAGAGATTGGGCCAATAATTTTGTGTGCTGTAAACTCTACTTTGTCCAACAGGAGGTCTGTCTTACCCAGTACAGTTTTATCTAAAGTAAATACATTTTCTAAAAAAAAAAAAAATCACACTGCACCGAATGTCTGTAACCTGCATTATGTTCCTATTTTCTTTTATAGCATAATTAAGTTACAGAATTATTTGCTGTAATTTTCTACTGGCTTTCCTTATGTAAAAGAAATCACAGTTATCACAAGTAGCAACATAAACCACATAAATGTTTCAAATGTAGTGCTGTTTACTGTCTTAAGTGCTGGGATTGGGGTACTATTTTCATTTATTAGAGGGCTAAGACCACAGTGGCAAGACTTAGCCCAGTCATTTCATTAAACAGTTTTCTCTTCTGTGACATAGTTGCTCTGCTGTTCCTTTTTGCCAGTAAAAAAATCTGTAGTTAGTCCACAGCTGTGTTGGCTTACTTGCTGTATACAGTTATTGCCGTATGGTGGTAGGTTTGTTGAACAACATTGTTGTGCACCACAGTGATTCTTCAGATTGAGTTTCCTGTTTTTTGTGACTTTTTATTTCTACTTTGCTTATGGAGAAAAAAAATGTAAGTGTGGTGCAAAAAAGCCACAACACAACTGCACTGTCTCAAGTGCTTAGTTGAGGCGTACTTCTTAACACCGTGACATCTGTTCTTCCGTTAAGTCCTCTGCCATCAAAGTTCACAGGAAATGAGTGGGATGGGAGAAACTGAAAACTAATTCCATATAAGAGATTATCAGGATTTCTCAAAGTGTTTGTCTTCCTGTACTATTCTACACTGGTAGTTCTCTCTTTCCAAACAGGAAGTTGCTTTGCCTCCTACGAAACTCATGCTAGGGTTCCCTTCATCTCCTATCCTAGATAAGGTTGTCAAAGTAGTCCCTATGCACATTGTCCCTGACCCCATCACTTTGCCACCAGAGTTCTGTCCAGATCCCAGTCCCTGTGAGAACAGTGATTGACTTGTCAATGTTGGTGGCAGCATATCCTTCAGGGCTAATTGCAGCTTTGGCCCCAGATCCATGTCTCTCATCCTTTTATTTCCCCTGTTGTCCCAGTGCTTTTAGGTGCTAGGGTTTTCAAACTAGGGCCATCAACAGAATAGCCTTATCAGGTTCAGGGGTCAACTCCTGTGGGTCAGGCACAGTGTTTTCAATGTTGACCATTTTGTTCCCAAAGTCAGCCTATGTTATGTAGTCCAATCTCGCCTACATTCTTACCCGTGGGTTCGGAGCCGAATATCAGCTCCGACTCGGCCAAACTTTTCTAGCTCAAAGTCTTTCTATTGGCTGGGCTAAGATGGTATCCCATGCTGCATTGCTCCATATCCTCAGATCTCGTTTGCCGCTCGTGTAGCTCGGACGTGGTCTCGCTCTTGGCTGTGGCTAAGTACCCTTTTTTCTTCTTCTTGAGAGAATTTACTACAAACAAAAAGCTATTTTAATAGCTATTTCTAGTTTGGTGTTTTGTGCATAATTTGTAGTGTGATTGTTTTTGTGGTATCCCACTAGCTGTTCCAACGGGCTAGGCCCGTTTCAGTTAGAGGGCCTAGTCTGTCCCCTTGCTTGTCCCTGTGTGTGTCTGTCTAAAACCATTTAAATTAGAGGTCTTAGTGTCTGTTTCCTTTGTTGTGTGTGCTAGTGCTGGTCTAAAACTGTTTAATTTAGAGGTTTTAGCCCTAGTCGCCTTAGTGTGTGTCCGATCTGAGGATTGTTTGTGCAAGTTGATTAGTGGTAATTTTGTTCCCGCGCTTAGTGTGGTGTATTTTGTGACTGTTGTTTTCTACAGTCGGTTCAGTACCGTGATCCTTTGTGTTGGTAATTGTGATACTTTAAGATGTCTAAAGATTCCAAGAAGCACAAGCCTTCAGGTTTTAAAAAATGCTCCAAGTGTGGCTATAAAATGTCCATCACCGATGGACATTCGGTATGTCTATCGTCTGGGAGCAAACCATCTGCAGGAGTCTTGTAGCTTCTGCCATGCTTTTAGTCCCAGGGTACTTCAGGAAAGAAAGAATAAGTTAATTCTGAAGGGACTCTTGAAGCCCTCGTTTGAAGAGGGTCTGGAATCTGCTTCCAGCTCAAAACCAAAATCCACTAAATCGAAAGAGAGGTCTCCGGCTCCTTCAGTCTCCTTGGAGCCACCGGAGAAAGTAATCAAATTAGCTTCGACCTCCTCGGCACCACTGTCCTTGGGGCTGCAGGAAGTGTCGGTGTTGATGGAACCAGCGTCGGCTCCAATTATATTGGAACCTATTCAGAGCCGATCGCCCAGTACTAGACAAGTTTCACCTGAGAGGAGATCTTAATCTCCCTCCCTGTCCTCCAAATCCTCCAGGACACTTTCAGATGTGGATGTCGATAGGGTGGTGCAGAGACTCCTTCAGTCACTGGTTTTGGCTAAATTGTTCTCGGCTCCGTCCCAGTCGGCTCCGGAGCCCATCCTGATACCTTCTTCGATTCTTCCTCCGAGCGCATCTCTGTCTTCAGAGCTGGAGTGCTGCACTCCATGTGATGTTTCCAGGTCAGTTTCCGATGGCCCCTCCTGGTGTATCGGTGCCGATGTCAGCTCCGACCCAGTCGGTGCCGTCCACAGGATTCAGGACTCGGGATTCTTCAGTCGGGCCCGAGGGAGAGGCCTCGGGACATCTATCGGTTCCTAGACTTCCTCTCTGTGCCTTGGCTCGGGAAGCCCTGACTCCTGTCATAGCCTCGGAAGCTGGTCGGTCCTCGGATTCGGGGGGCCAGCCTTTGAAGCCATGCGGAGTGCGCTGGCCAGATCGTCAGCTACATCATGCGGGTCGGTCATTCTGTCCCCTACCACTCCGGTGCGGGTCTCTGATCACCTATCTGTAGACAGCGAAGCCCCAAGGCCTCAGGATACCTCCACGAGTGGTCCCCAAGTTTCTGAGGGCCCCTCAGAGTGTTTGACTGAGGAGCCCCCTAGAAAGTAAATGTGCAAGAGGAAGCACATAGACTCCCAGGATGAGTCTCTCACCTCAGATACTGACCTCGAGGAATCGGAGGGGTCCCCCAAGTCATCCACTGAGGATGTTTCTTTCTCTGACATCCTGGAGATATTAAAACAAAGAGGTGACTGGCCGTCCAAATCCCCTTCCAAGGAGGAGTTTGTCTTCCTGAAGGCCTTCGGTGCTCAGCCCTTCACCTCCTGGGTGTCCCCACCCTTTGACGAGCTCCTGGATTTAATTTGTCGGAGGGTGTGGGAGAACCCTGATTCTGTGGAACCTGTACCCAGGAGACCCAATAAATTTCTGTCTGCTCCCCTGGATAAGGAATTTTTGTCCAAGGGAGTCTCTGTGGATGCTATGGTGGTGGCAGCGGCCACCCAGAAGGAATTAGCCGAGACTTCTTCCTCCGTCCATCCTCCTAACAAGGAGTCTAGGACCATGGACCAGTACGGGAAACGTACCCTTTTGTCAGCAACCTTTACCTTACGGTCGATGAACTACTTATCTCACTTTACTCGGCTCCAGAGAGATCTCCACAAGGAGCTAGGAGATACTCTCACGGGTAACGTTTCTGAGGCGGTGGCCCAGACGGTTAACACCCAGATGTCTACCCTCAATTCCATCGTTAACTCCTCCATGAGGCTAATTTCATATGCAGCCAAGGGAGCGAGTAGGGCAGCAAGCTCAGGAGTCACCCTTAGGAGGCAAGCCTGGATGCGCCTTTGTCATTTCGCGGAGGCCTTCAAGTCTTCATTCACTGACGCGCGCCCCCTTTGATGGTGGTTCTTTGTTCGGAACCAAGGTGAAAGACACCCTCACCAGGTGTGAGCAGGAGGGAAAAACTCTGTCTGCTGTAGGGGTCCGTTTTTCCCTTCCCTCTAGGCCTTACCCCAAGGCCCAGAGGGGTGGAAAAATGTGGTTCAAAAAATCACAGAGGTTTTTTCCCGATGCACAAGGTGAGCCCCCCTCCAGAGGTAGAGGAGGGGGAGGTTATTCAGGAAGATGCCGCCCTAGAGGCAGAGGGGGCCCCCGCAATTCGGGAGACAGCGATTCCTTTCGCGGCTCTCCCTACCGTCGCTCCTGATGGGAGGCCCGACTGTGCATTTCCAGAGCCAGTCGGGGGTCGAATATCATTATATCCGGAAGCCTGGCAAAGCATCACACAGGACCAATGGTTATTACGAATAATTTCCGTAGGTTATGCCATCCCCTTTTCGTCAGATCCCCCTCCAGTCAGAAAAATCCCGGACGTTCCACCCAGTCAGAGGGATCACGTGGCTTCAGAGGTTTCAAAGCTGCTAGAAAAAGGAGCCATCCAGCATGTGACCAGATCGGATTAGGGACTTACTCAAGATTCTTTTTGGTGCCGAAAAGAACAGGGGACCTGAGACCCATATTGGATCTCAGCCAACTGAACAACCATGTACAAAAGTTTAAGTTCCGTATGGTCACATTACAGTCAATTCTCCCATTGTTGGGAAAAGTATGGATGTGCACCATCGGCCTCAAGGATGCTTACTACCATATCAAAATGGACAGGGCATCCAGAAGTCACCTATGCTTCCGGCTGGGAGCCAGTCATTTTCAGTTTCGAGCCCTGCCCTTTGGTCTCACCATAGCCCCCAGGGTGTTCACAGCTCACTTGAGACATCAAGGATTCCAAGTGTTTCCGTATCTGGATGACTGGCTCCTCACTGCCACCACCAAGCATCTGCTAATCCAAACCAGGGACGCTACCATCACTCTCTGTCAACAGTTGGGCATAACACTGAACTGGGAAAAATCTGCCTTGTAGCCCTCACAGCGTGTTATTTTTATAGGTGCAGAGCTAGACACCATTCACATGCGGGCCTTTCTACCACAGGAAAGAATCAGAGTCTTACAGCAACAGGTTCACGCCCTGCTCCACCTGAGAAGAGCGAAGGCAAGATGGGTTCTCCAACTCCTGGGGACTATGGCAGCAACAATTATGTTAGTCCCTCTAGCAAGATTACATATGAGGCTCCTTCAATGGCTCCTCTTTGCTCAGTGGTCTCTCCAAAGACTTCCACTTTCCCACCCTATTTTACTCGCAGACAGATGCAAACAGGATCTCAGTTGGCGGCTTTGCACCAACAACCTGGACAGGGAAAAACCCTTCGTTCCACCACCCCCGAACACCACGGTGACCACGGACGCCTCCCAGATGGGGGGGGGGGGGCAATATCTAGGCAGGACAGTAAAAGGCACGTGGCAAGAGCACGAGATACATCTGCATATCAACATCCTAGAGATGAGAGCTGTGCTACTTGCGTTGCAGGCACTTCAGAGCTCTCTACTTCTCGGGACTATTGCAATCCACTTGGACAATATGTCAGTGGTGTGATATCTGAACAAGCAGGGAGGAACCAAGTCATACCCCCTGTGCAGAGGCCATGCGAGTGTGGCAGTGGGCAGTATCTTCCCAATGGTTTCTGGTGGCAATGCACATTCCGGGGAAGTCCAATGTGATCACAGACAGGCTAAGCAGAGCTATTCTGATGCCTTACGAGTGGTCCCTGAACCGTCTATTTGCAGAACTGATCTTCAGCAGATGTGACCTTTTTGCCAGCCCCCTCAATGCCAAATGCAGCAGCTACTTCACATTGACCCCCCCCCCAGGGGGAGTCACTTGGGGACGCTCTAGTCCACGACTGGCCCTCCGGTCTGCTATATGCTTTCCCTCCGTTTCCCTTGCTGTCAAAAGTGATTCAGAAAGCACAATCCTTGGGAAGCAGAAAGATTCTGATTGCTCCACACTGGCCTCATCAAGTTTGGTTCCCCTTTCTCCAACCCCACATCGTGGACACACCTTGGACTCTGGACCCACAACCAGATTTACTGACACACATGTCAGGGCAGCTCCATCCCTCTCTCCAGACCCTCCGATTGACAGCCTGGCTACTCCACTTCCATTGTTTGTTAGGCTTCATCACTTTTCACCAGAGGTAGTTCATATTTTATCTTCCTCTCATAAGCCCTCTACTAGGAAGATTTATTCCAGCAAATGGAAGAGATTTTTTGTTTGGGCTCATACCCAAGGGGATTGACCCTTACTCGGCTCCAATTGCTTCTGTCTTGGAGTTCTTGTCTATGCTTTTTCATCTGGGCTCAGCGTCCGCCACCATTAAAGTCCAACAGGCAGCGATTTCTAACTTTCCTGTTGCTAATGAGCCTAGTCTGATGGCTCACAGACTGTAAGGCTTTCATGAAGGGCACTCTGTTACTCCGTCCTCCTGTTTTGGAACCTGTCATGCCTTGGGATTTAGATTTTGTTCTGCAGGCTCTTACTTCACCACCCTTTGAGCCTGCAGCTACTTGTGACTTAAAATTCTTGACCTGGAAGACTGCCTTTTTAGTAGCCATCACATCAGCCAGACGTGTCTCAGAGATTCAAGCTCTCTCTATCAAACCCCCATACTTTATCTTTCATAAGGACAGGGTTTCTCTTAGACCAAAGCTTTCTTTTCTTCCTAAAGTGGCGTCCATATCTAATCTTAATCAATCTATTGAGTTGCCAGTGTTTCTTCCCCAGTTTTCAAACAAGGCAGAATTTAAATTTCATCAATTGGATGTACACAGACAGTTAAATTTTTATCTGCACAGAACCAAAGATCTCCGAAAATCTGATCAGCTGTTTGTTTCCTTTTCGGAAAACAGAATTGGGTCTTCTGTCTCCAAAATCACCCAGGTGGATATCCAATTGCATCTCTTTCATTTATTCTTCAGGGGGTAAAGACCTACCGTTTCCGGTCAAGGCTCACTCTACTCGGGCTGTATCTACATCTACAGCCTATCAGGCCAGATTGTCTATGGATGATATTTGTGCTGCAGCTACCTGGGCATCTCCTCGCACCTTTGTTACTTATTACAAGTTGGACGTGGTATCTAGGGGCAGGTCTTCCTTTGGTTCCACAGTGCTCAGGAGTATCTTCCACTGAGCCTCCCAGGATTTAGGTGCTGGGGACGCTGTCCCACGGGTAAGAATGTAGGCGAGATTGGACTACATAACATCAAGAAGTTATGTACTCACCATAACGTTCGATGTATGTAGTCCATCTCGCCTCACATTCTTACTTGCCCTCCCACCTTCCCCCTTCCTGGAGGATCTGGAGGTTAGGTCTCAGTTTCAGAGCTCCCTTCACTTTTCGTTTATTCTTCTTTCCTTGGGTGTTGTTATGCATGAGGTATGAGTGTTGGTGTTCGCACCAAACTAGATCTAGGGATATGGAGCAATGCAGCATGGGATACCATCTTAGCCCAGCCAATAGAAAGACTTCGAGCTAGAAAAGTTTGGCCGAGTTGGAGCTGATATTCGGCTCCAAACCCACGGGTAAGAATGTGAGGTGAGATGGACTACATACATCGAACGTTATGGTGAGTACATAACTTCTTGTTCAATGGTAGATATGGGCTTTTGACCTCTGGAATCAAGGCCTATCCAGGTCCAAAGCCATTAGAGTTAGTACCATTTCTCAGTTTATGGGCCCAATGTTTCCGATTCTGTTGATGATGGTTATGTGCATGTGGCAGCTGCACTTCCCATTATCTGGGCCTCTATGTTAGGCTCTAAATTGGAACCTCAAGTGCCTGCTTTGTTGGCCATCCAGACCCCACTGTCTGTAGAGGGCATGACAACGGTAAGGATGTGACTCTTCCACTAGGTGATAAGATGTCATCCTCACCAACTGCGTCCTGGTGTGTTATGTCAGGAAAGAAGTTACAGTTCAAGAGGAAACACCTTAAATTCTCCTGTTAAGTCTCCCACTGTGGATATAGATTAGGATGAGGAAGCTGCTTCCCCTCCCTATCGTGTCAGATGATCCTAAGTTAAGGAAACTGCTTGATAGTCTGAGGATGAGGTAAGATGGATCTCAGAAACCACCTTTTTAGCCAGATGCATTTTGGGGAAAGTCTTCTAGTCCATTAAGTCATACTCTTTGGTAGTTTCCTTAGCTGGTAACACAGTTCATTTGTTGACCCATTCAGCACTGCAGAATCCTGGTGTGGTGTCTGCTCTCCAGAAGAGACCAGAAAAGATCCCTTAGACTTTGATGTCAGTTTCTTTTATCAGAGGCAAACTGGGCACTCTGTATTGTTGAGCAGTATCTCCCTTCATTCATATCGCTGAGGTGGGCATAGTCATTGGACATCTGCCTGCAAAAAGCTTCTACTTCACAGAACCCATCCATTCACCAGCCAAATAAAAAAAAGTCATACATTGGATAGGCTAAAGAAGTGATTGTATGTATCCCTCTCTTTTACTTTGGATCTGAACATATGATACAATATGAATGTGTTGCAGTAAACTGCCTGACTGACCTGTTTATTTCCAGAAGGATGTGGCTTTGGAAGCTTCTCAGGATTTGGACGACTTGCCACATAAAATGAAACTAAATCTCATATCAACCATTTTGCACCATTTTTAAGCATAATGCCTCTGACACACAGTGATGTGAATGGTTTAATGTGGATGGCGGAAACTGTCATTACAAACAGGCTTTACTAAGGGCATAAAAATCAACTTTATTAAATACCCACTTGAAGGAAGGGAGCTGTTTGAGCAAGTGGTAAAAGTTGAACTGCAGAAATGAGAAAGATGTCAAGACCATCACAGCTGTTGCCATCAAATTTGAGGCTCCACAGCATGAGTTTTCACAAACAAAATGGAGTCCATATAAGTTATGGTTCTGGCACCTCTAGTAGCAGTATAATAATACAGATTCTTGGAGGGGTTGCAAAGGTTATGACAACTTCAAGGGTGGCTGATGGCCAAAAGATGGTCAAAATCTGCACAGCAGTCACGGGATACAATGGTCGCACTCTTGGGGGTCTGCAGTTTGCCTCCTAAGGTCTTGCTTGCTGTCTCCCCTCTGGAGGCATTCAGTTATTACCTGTCCATTCAGTTGTCTGCATGGTTGGTCATCACAACGAACATGTAGGTTTGAGGACTGTTACATTCAGAGGCTACACAATCACCATCTTATCCCTTCCCATATCGTACCTTGTCTGTTCTACCAGACATCCCACCTCATCAGGAAGCTGTGATGAGTAATAAGTCTGAGTTTCCTGCTAAAAAGAGAAATCTGAGTAGTCCCACTAGAATAGCAAGGGATAGCCTTTTATTCAAGGTTCATGTTGGTAACTAAGGAAAACAAAGGACCTTAAGCACAAGTGGCTTTAACCAAGTCCTAAAACAGCCATTTCACATTGTCACAGTGCAGCTGATTGTTTCTTGCCAGTCCAGTGGTGATCTTTGAACCTCCAATATGCTCGAGTGCCTATAAACGTGTCCAGGACATTAATTCCTTTCAATGCAGGTACAATTTGCTTCCATTTATGGACTCTGCCAATTGGTATCGCCTTGATTTTGCAGGATGTTTACCAAGTGTATGTTGGTAGTGGCAGCACATCTAATACTGAAGAGTACCAGTATCTTCTTATACGTGGATGACTGTCTCCTCTTGTCCCCAGTGATTGACATTGTCATAACTTCTAGAGAGCATCTTCTGTCGCTGATTCAGTTCTTATGGATTGTAGTAAACACTATGAAGCCCCAGTTGGTGTACATTTAATCAGTCACATTCATCAAATGCAAACGGGGCACTCTGTCTTGTCAAGCATAATGTCCTTTCAGAGAATTTTCTCCTTTCTTTTCAGTGTCTCTGATTCTTCAAAGCCAGACTGTTCCAGCTGCCCCTTGTCTTCAGGTGCTTGGGCTTCTGGCATCTAATACCTTTATGGGTCTGAACACATGGTACCACATGAGTGCATTACAATGGATTGGCAAAGTCCAGTAGCACCAGTTGTTTGATCCAGTAGACTATTCTGTTAAAACAAGATAATAAAAATCATATCAGCTGGTGGAATCATAAGTGTAGTGTGTCTGCCTGCCCCCCCCCCCCCCCCCACATTTTTGGGCATACACTTCTAAGCTTTTATCCATACTGTGATGGTCACCATGGATGGTTTTGCAGTAGGGAGAGGGAGCAGACTGTCCAAGGGACATGATCACAGACAGAGGTGCTTTCATCCACTCTGACAGTTTGGCTGTGGTATGATGCCACAACAAACAGGAGGGACCCATTCACATCCTAACTGTTGGGAGGCTGTGAAAGTTTGGGAAGTAGGTCTTTGTAACTGATCATCTTATTGTCAACCGTATCCTGACAGTTTATTTATGGCTTCAGCAGTCAACAGCTGAGATGGTCCACATCAGTGTTTTTTCAACCTGTCTGTATTGCAGAAACTGTTCCTTGGTGTAACGTATCTACATTCCAGCCAACATGAAATGCATGCACTTTTCTCTTATCCCTCCCTGGGAGGACACCTCAGATTTACCTTAAACTAGAAATGGCTTCCATGTCTGCTCTACACTTTTGCCATGTTCCTCCTCCTCCTTCACGTATTTCTGGAGGAGACCAAGATGCACATAGCCAAAGACATTTTGATAACCACCTTTTAGTCTCTGAGAATGTGGGTTCCCATGCTATTTCCAGCCATACAGGAGACTCTTCACATGTTCAGTAAGGCTCACCCAGACACTCACTCAATGTGGCTAGCTCTGCATGGTTTATCCATTTCTAGCGATGGCCAGGGACACTTCATTCTCCAAAAGGAAGGTACAAATTCATTGCATATGCACTTGGGCAAAACCAAAAGAAAACTAAGAGTAAGTGGGCTTGTGTTTCTGTTTTGGTTCTGGCCCAGGATATAGAGCATTCATAGTTCTGGTACTTGTATATCCTTAATTATCTCCTGTCTTTTAGTGGGCTCAGTTCATTTGTGAGGTTATTTTCACCAGTTTTTTGTTGTTGACTTCCCTGAAGGTTTGCAAAGTATTTGTAAAAGACACTTTTCTTCTATGACCTCCCATGAAAGATGCTTTCCCTCTTAGGGACCTATATTTTGTATTAGAGAACAGGATTGGCAGTTTCATCTTCACTATCACAACCTTAGTCATGACCTTCCTTGACGTATGTCTCATGAAGTAGTTTTCCTTTTTAAGCTGCACATAGCTAATGCTTTTGAATTACAACCTCTTTCATACGATCTGGAGAGTAGTCCTGATTTGCATAGTATTGTGGGTAAGGGAGGGGGACAGGTACCCTAGGAAAGTTTGAATTGCTGGTCGTAGTCCAATAGATAATGGTGATGTAACTGCCAGTCCTAGTCAGTCATTATAGTAAGTGCCAAAGAAGAGGTTGTTATATCTGCAGACTACACAAACCCCATATGAATGTCACTTTTTTGGGGGAAGTCTGTACCAAAGATCAAATGTCACTGCCCCTTTCTTAAAAAAAGTTTCATCAAAAGCCTCCAAAACTGTAGGATAACCAGTCAGAACCTTCAGATTTGCTGTATTGCATGTCTTATGACATCCAAAGTACAGTCAAAACACTAATTTGCAATGATACCATTAGAACATTCATTAGAATTACTGGATTCAGAAGTAATGGGCTTATATTTTGTGTTTTCATTACTTCATGTAAAATCCCATTTAATAATTTCATTTGGCAGACCTTTCTGAATCTGTAGCACATATGTCGTCTGACTGGATAGCAAGGTTATTATCATTGTTAGTTAGCCTAGAAAGTCTTGTAAGCTGGCTGTTCACATTTTCTTTCAAATATTTTGGGTGTGCATTCTAATATCAAAAATATTGCTCTGTCAATCTTTTCTGTACAGTCTGTTGAACATATTTCCTCAAGTGCTGTCAGTGTAAATTTCAGCTTGTTAAAAGGTACATTTTATCATAAAACATTTTAAACAAAAATTCCAAAAAGTTGGTGGCTTGATTTATATAGTTTAAATATTTCTCAGAACATCTGAACCTACCATGTCACACCAAAAACAAATTATCAGTAAAACGGCTAAAATGAATGAAGTGGCTGGAGAACTCTGTGTATAATGAATTTTGTCTTTCTGGTAAGTGATAACTAAATTAGAAAAAAATGGGGTTGTCACAGCCCTTATCGCTTGCCAAGATCAGTTTAACATATTCCTGTAGGGAAAATGAAGTTATTGTCTAGGATCAATTGTAATAATGAGCCAGCCACATTATTCTAGCCATTGTTTATCAACCTTTATGTAAGAACAAAATTCTAACATAATTTATCCCAGTTTTTTGGTATATAGAAGTGCCTTAATATCCAAAGGGTCTAATAAATGTTCCTGATCAAAATACATAGTCTTAATATGATATATAAACTGCAAATCATTTATGTATGAACTAATTTATTTTTAACTAGAAATATAATCTTGTATTCACCAGAATGGCTAACGTCTGTTTTCTAAAAAGCAGCAGACGTTATAATGTGAAATGAAAAACTAGCTACTTCCTTCTGCCCTTTGGATGCATCAGATATGCTGGAATCGCAGGATTTAACACAGTATATTTATTTAGATGTAATCATCATCAAAACCTGCTTTCCCATTTTCTACATTGAGTCAGGGTGTCGTGTCAACTGTCGCCCTCTCTCTCGATTTAGTGCCACACTCCTACTTTCTTTGTCATTCATGCCAAAGTGTCACACGCCTTCTCTTACACAGTCAATCCATCTCTGCTTGACACCCTTTCCTCTTGTTGTCTTGTCTGTCTCAAATCTTCATTGCATTATCTTCTGCTTTCTGCAAGTGTACCTGAACTACAGCAATCTGTTTAGTTTGACCTTCCCTTGCAGTTGGCGCTGTCTGGGTTTCTACACTCATGTCCTTATTTCTTCATTTGTCCCACACTTTGCATCTTACCACCCATCTCTGGCAATTCGTCTACATCACGTCTAGCCTCCTTAACTGTTCTGCTTCACTTCCCATGTTTCTGTACCATACAGCAATACTGGTCACAGCACTGTTTTGTACACCACACTTTTCCACTTCTTTGACATTCCTCTGTTGCACACTATCCTAGAAACTGTGTGCCATTTAGCTGCAACTCCTCTGCTTCTAGCTTTGACCTCTTCATTCATATTTCCCTTCTGAACCACCCTTGCATTACTATTACTATGTAAATCTTAGTGTCATATTCTTCACTGTATATGCCATGTAAATAAATGCTAGTTCATTTGCAATTAACAAATCTCATCAGATAAAATTTTAAACATTTATTAATGTAATCATATGTATTTATAACAACTAACCCCCCATTGTCATCATTCTTCATGTAACATCTATCCTGCTCAGCTTTTAGTTCATACATACACCTCCTTCTAGCAGCAGGCAAATTAAGACATCTCTTGACTGTTTAACTTTGTAGAATATTAATTCTTTCATGTCCATTCTCAAATAATAAGTATGATTCAGTACAGTATTGTATAGACTATTTTTTAGCAATGTCTGTTTTGCAGAAAGATTTCCTGTTGCAGTTAAAGCTTTGCTTAGATCTGGTAAAGTATAGTTTAGCACTGTAATCATGTTAAATGTCTTTGTCCTCTTAGCAGGAATATACGTTCAGCCTTTCTTAAGTATGTCTAACTTCAGATGTTCTTCATCTCACATTGCTGCAGTCCTTACATATGGGTAGTCCGCTGTCCTCGGTCGGCCCGAATACCAAAGTATTAGGCTGACGTCGGTCATGGCGCTCAGATCTGACATCAGAGCATCAGGGTATTAAAGCGCATGACCGACGTCATATCCTCAGTCTTTTTTGCCGCATGGTCCGATGCAGAAGCAGCGTTTGCAAGTGCCGTTCGGCGTTCTGAAATTGTCGTATTCTGAGTTTCAGACCGAAACCAAGTTGGGCTAAGTACCCCGTTGGGGAATATTTTTGTTTTTTCTTGCCTCAGTTAATTCCGGATGTCAGAAAAAGTGAATAATTGTATTTCTTGTGGGAAACAGATACCGCATAAGCATTACCACTCTCTTTGTATTCCTTGTTTGGGACCTGAGCACTACGTAGTCGGGTGTCGCTTTTGTGCTAGGTTTAATAAGCGCACCATTAAACGTAGGTTAGATTGCGCTAGGCTTGTCTTCGGTAAGCGGTGTAATTATAATATGCCGTCGGATCCTCCGACGCCCGCTACCGCGAAGAAGCGCAAAGAGAAATCTTTAAAGTCCAGGCAGGATGAGTCGTCCGTTACGGACGCCGGTTCTTTAGAAACTACGGTGGAATCTGTGGATCCAGCCGAGGTTTCAGTTGAGTCTCAGGGGGAGGCTTTAATTTTGCAAGATGTGGCCTCTCAGGAGTCAGGTCAGGCTGAGGGGGCCTCTCAGGTTGCTGTTCTCCCCTCCTTGCCTAAGGTGGTTAGGCCTTCTCCTTCTGTCTCTAAAGCTCCTTCCAAAGGCAGGCCTGGTTTGCCTTCCACGGGTGTCAGTCCTAGTTCTGCAGGTTCTGTGCCTAAAAAACACATGCTTAAAATGGCAGAAGATTTAATTTCTTTAATCAGAGGTTCTATGCCCCCTCCTGATAAGAGACCTAGGGTGGAGCCAGAGGTAGAAAGTTTGGAGCAGGCTTCAGATTACTCAGAGTCTTCGGCTGAAGACATTCAGGATTTTCCTCCTTATTCTGATTCAGACGCAGAGGATTCCTCTCCTCCTGCTTCTCCTCCAGAGGATTTTTCTTTTTCAGAAACCCTGCATTCTATGAGGGAGCATTTTAAATGGGAAGGTCAGGATTTCTCAGATTCCCGAAAGAGGCTTAGGGAATTTTTGTTGTTACCACAGCATAGGCCCTTGGCTATACCTCCTGTTCTGGATGTTGTTCAAGACGTTTTCTCCGAGGCTTCCCTTAATCCAGACTCTCTGCCTCCTGCGCCAGTTAAGCCGGACAGGTATTACAGGGTACCTGAGGCTCATAAATATCTGTATAAGAGTCCAAGGGCTGACCCAGAAACTATTAGCCAGGGACCTAAGGGTGTCAGGGCTTCTGTTGTAAAGAATCCAGTTCCTATGGATAAAGATGCTAGAGCTTTGGATAGATGGGGTAAGAAGGTGTATACCTATTCCACTTTAGCAATGAGGGCTTTGAATTGCCAGTTTCATATGTTGAAGTATCAAAATTTTCTCCTTACTCAACTAAAATCTAAAGTGGATGCTTTGGCAGAGGGCATAGAGTGTAAAGAATTACAGGATTTGGTACATGCCTCTGAACAGGTGGGTAAGCATTCTTTGCAGTGTGGTTTCGATGCTTTACAGGCTTCTTCCAGGGTGGCTGCCACTGGTTCAGTTATTCACAGGCACGCCTGGCTTAAGGATCAGAATTTGTCAGAGCATGTTAAAGCTAGAATTTTGGATGCTCCTTTACAGTCTGAAGTTTTGTTTGGTTCTCCTGTGGAGTCTGTCTTGAAGAAAATGGAAGACAAGGCTAAGTCTATGCAGACTGTTAAAGATTTTTTGCAGGTGCAGCCTCCTAAGTTTAGTAGGAATTGGCCTACTAAGGGATGGGCTTATCCTTCTTCTGATTCACAGTCTAGGGGTAGATCTAGACGTGGTAGGGGCAGAGCTCAGAGTACTTTCAGGCCTAGAACATGGAGTTCACCTGCACAATCTTCAGGTGAGGGCAGGGGCCAGTCCTTTCGTAAACAGGCCCAATGACCTGCATTTTCAGCTGCCAGATTCTTCCTGTCTGGCAGCTCCTTTGGGAGGAAAGTTGGCACTCTTCAAGCAAAACTGGCTTTTAGTCACCCAGGACAAATGGGTGTTGGACATTATAGACCGAGGCTGCAAGTTTTATTTCCATACATTGCCTCCTTTCAAAGGCATGCCAGACGTTCCTCCTCAGCAAAGGGTAGAGGCTCACAAGCAGATTTCTTTACTTCTTCAAATGGGGGCTATACAGCAGGTCCCTCTGTCAGAAGTGGGCCTAGGATTTTATTCTCGCCTGTTTCTAGTACCAAAGAAAGGAAACACTTGGAGGCCGATTTTGGATTTATCTATCCTCAACACTTACCTGGACATTCCAAAATTCAAAATGTTGACGTTGCAACAACTTCTACCTCTGTTGGGCAAAGATCACTGGATGGTTACTCTGGATCTCAGAGGCTTATCTTCATGTTCCTATCAGGCCCAGTTGCAGGAGGTACCTGCGTTTTCGGGCTGGGACTTCACATTATCAGTTCTCTGCATTGCCCTTTGGCTTATCTACTGCGCCCAGGGTGTTCACAAAGGTTCTGGCTCCAGTGATAGCCTTCTTACGGTTAAGAGGAATACAAATTTATCCTTATTTGGACAATTGCCTGATTCTTGCTCAAGACAAGTACGAACTTCTTCATCATCTACAGTATGTGATGGCGGTGTTAAGATGCCTAGGGTATTCTGTGAACGAAACAAAGTCCAGTCTAGTACCCTCTCAGGAAATGTGCTTTCTGGGTGTGAGACTGAATACAGCTTCCCAGATGGCTTTTTTGACCCCGGACAAGCAAAAGAACCTTACTCTTTACTTCCATCAATTGTCTCTACGGTCCAGGCTGACTGCAAGGACAGTCCTTCAAGCCTTGGGGTTCATGGCATCTTGTATTCTGGTGCTTCCCAATGCCAAACTGCATATGAGGAAGCTACAATGGTATCTCAAAAATGTATGGACACAACACTGCCAAGATCTGGACACTGTCATTCAAATAATACCTTGCATTCAAAAGGAATTTTTGTGGTGGGCTCAGGAATGTCACCTAAACAAGGGACTCTCTGTGACCCGACCAGAGGCGAGTCAGATTTTAACGACAGATGCCTCGGACAAGGCTTGGGGAGCACACCTCAATGGAAAATGGGTTCAAGACACGTGGCCTGCCAGACTTCAACATTTACATATCAACTTGAAGGAGATGTTAGCAGTCCAATTTGCATTGATGGCTTTCAAGGATTTACTTCACCCAGGGCAAGTGTTGATTCAAACAGACAACACAACTGTCATGTGGTACATCAACAAGCAAGGGGGAACCCATTCGTACCCTCTTTGCAGGCAAGCAATGATTTTGTAGGAGACTGCTCTCAGTTTACACCTCAATCTTCAGGCAAGGTTTCTACCAGGAGCACAGAACTCCTTAGCAGATGTTTTGAGCAGACAGATAGTGGATCCCCACCAGTGGAAATTGGATCCTCATGTATTTGAAAACTGACAGTGTTATGGGGAACTCCAGACATAGATCTGTTCGCTTCTCCACTAAATTTCCAGTTGCCAAAGTTTTGCACAAAAATGTTTCATCCCACAGCCTGGAAAGTGGATGCTCTATCATTCAGTTGGAGCAATCTTCACGTCTATGCCTTTCCGCCTCTGCCTCTTCTCTCCAAGGTACTCTTGAAGGTCAGACAAGACAAGCCCTCCATGATTCTAATAGCTCCAGATTGGCCTCGACAGCACTGGTACCCTCTGCTGAGGAGTTTAGTACGGGAGCCTCCATGGCCTTTGCCTTCGATTCCGCACCTTTTGTCACAGGAGGGCAATCATTTCCTCAATGTCAGGATTCAGTCCCTGCATCTAACAGCCTGGCATATTCTGTTCTAGAACCTGGAGGGTCGCAGCTTCCACAACAAGTTTTGAATGTTATTTTGGAGGCCAGAAGGCCTAGTACAAGGAAAGTTTATGCTGATAAATGGAGGAGATTTTTAATTTGGAGCAAAACAAAGGGCTTTGATGTTTCCAGGCCTGATTTAAGTGTTTCTCTTCAATATCTTACAGAATTATTAGACAAGGGTTTGTCTTTCTCTTCTATAAAAGTTCATGCTGCAGCCATTTCTGCTCACTATGACTGTGACCCTCCATTATTCTCTCATCCTTTGTTTAAGCAATTTCTTAGAGGGGCAAAGAACATAAGACCTCCACGTAGAGCTCCTACTCCTACCTGGGATCTCAATTTTGTGTTGGAAAAACTTACTTTACCTCCTTTTGAACCTGCAGCTACTGCTGAGTTGAAGTTTTTGTCTTGGAAGACTGCTTTTGTTGGCCATTACGTCTGCTAGAAGGGTTTCTGAATTACAGGCTCTTATGGCAGTTGAACCCTTCCTAATTTTTCATAAGGATAGGGTATCTCTGCGTACTAATCCTACTTTTATGCCTAAAGTGGTTTCAAATGTGGCCTTGAACCAATCAATTCATTTGCCTACTTTTTATGCAGATCCCCAAAATAAAGGGGAGAAAATTTTGCACACTTTGGATATTCACAGGCAGTTGCGTTATTATTTGAACAGGACTAAAGGGTTCAGACAGTCTCAGCAGTTGTTTGTTTCTTTTGCTTTGGGTTCTCAGGGGAAACCTGTTTCAAAACAAACTATTTCTAAGTGGATTGGCTTTTGTATTGCTTTTTGTTATTCTCATCATGGTAAGGAGATTCTGGCTGGAATCAGACCTCACTCCACTAGGGCTACTGCCACTTCTACAGCTTTTTTAAGGGAAGTAGCTACTAAAGATATTTTGGAAGCAGCTACTTGGAGTTCAGTGCATACTTTTTCTAAACATTACCACCTTCCTCTTTATTCCAAATCTAGGGCTGGATTTGCCACTGCAATCTTACAGGGCATTTTGGCAGCTCCCAACGCTTTATGATTTTGCCAGCCTCCCTTTACCTCTGCTTTGGGATTCTACCCATATGTAAGGACTGCAGCAATGTGAGATGAAGAACATAGTACAGTTTTGTACCTACCATAAATGTAGATGTTCGAAGATCCACATTGCTGCAGTCCAATTTACCCTCCCTCCTTCCCCTCTGTAGTTTGGCATGGTTGTATGGTTTGGGTGGTAGCTGTTATTTGTACATGCCTTTTGGGAAGTATTCTGTTTTTGGCTGTGGCCTTTCTTTTTAGGGCCTTCTGACATCTGGGGCAAGAAAAGACTGAGGATATGACGTCGGTCATGCGCTTTAATACCCTGACGCTCTGATGTCAGATCTGAGCGCCATGACCGACGTCAGCCTAATACTTTGGTATTCGGGCCGACCGAGGACAGCGGACTACCCATATGTAAGGACTGCAGCAATGTGGATCTTCGAACATCTACATTTATGGTAGGTACAAAACTGTACTTTCTGAATGCACTTTATCAGATATATTAATTACGTTTGCCTTTTTCTGTAACTGAAGAGCATTTTCTGTGCTGAATTTCCTGAATGATTATAATTCTACTCATCTGCCCATCCTATACCATTGCCATAGCAGAGGAATCTTTTCCTAAGTTAGCAGCATTAAACTGGTGTAAAATAGCCTAAGTTGTGCGTAACTTCAACAGTCTAGATAACTTTCAAAATCCTTAAAAAAAAAAAAAAAATCACCATAGATATCTGACAGCGGGTCATTTTGATAAAGGTTAGATACCACTCCATTACCATCCTTACTTGGCTGTAGTTAAACTATGAAAACTTTTACTTGGACACAAGTAGGTCCTGTAAATATTTAGATATAGTGTAACTTTCCCTTAGGAAAACCTCCACAGCCTCCCCAGATTTTCTTACTGTAACAACTCCATTTTAGTAGTACGCAAACTCCTTCAACCCCAATCTGCAGTTTGTGCTGTGTTAATTGTGTATCTTGCCGTTAAATGCAAGTTATTGGTTCAGTACATTAATGTACTAAAAGTACCATCCTGTTTGATAATATGAAACTTTGTTCAGTGCATCATTTTTGATATGTATACATTCTTCAATGTATTATTGTTTTGCATGTCAATTGATTGTATCAAAAATTTCATAAACATTGCATGATATCTGGCACAGACTGGGCCTGAAAAGACTGTATAGGCCAGTGTGCTTACACAATTAGCAAATATTATATAAGTAAACAAACAAACTTTGGGAATAATACGTGGACCTCTTCCAGTAAGTCCTTCTCTTGGCTGTAAGGGAGCACTTGTGAATGTTGCAACAACTCCAAGACCTGTGAAGTGGTTGAAAGCCGTCTTGTCTTCCTTCTTGACAACAGTTTCTTTATGCTTTATTGGGTTTGATGAGATGCTGCTGTTCTTTGTGGCAGAGACTGTCTTTGTGATTGACTCGATGCGAAGAACTTCTATAAAAATTTTCCTTCACTGCTGTTAGCCATATTGCTTTCAGTAATTGTAATTGGTTCGCATTTTCTTGATCATTTTTTCAGAAATTGTTTGTAAGCCGTACGTGTCATATTTTTCATCCTTGACCAAGTTCTTAAATTTCCTTTCATACAAACTTTGCAAGCTGGCATTAGTAAGAATTTTATTAAAACATTCTTTTATGTTAAGGGAATTGGGTAAACTCTGTACTTGAGCAGAAAGCATTTCTGGAGCAGCTTTACCTGCTTTGCTGCTGTTGATTGTGTCTGCCTAATAACTTCATTAACTGTGTTCCAGAGTGGCTAAACAACTTGCATAATTCTGTGGAGAAAGTATTGTAATATTTTATACCACTCTGAATCTTAGAAATAGGAGGAGCCATGGGTATACCCTATCTAACTTGATACTTCATTCAAAAATATCTTAAACCAAACCCAGTCAAGGTACTTCGGAAGTGCATTTGCATCCACATCTACAGCAACATCACAGCCACTGTTAATAAAAGTGGTGGTAATGAAAGGATTTGCTGGTTTAACTGAAAAGCCAGAAATAGCAGTCTCTAAGTTATTATTGTACTGGTTATATTAGGTCTCAGAATGCTGTGAGATTTAAAAAAAAAATAAGTTTCACCAACTTCTATCATTGGTTAAAATAACTAATTGAGATCTTGGAAAAGAATGGAGATAACTGAAAAGATTTCATTGGTGATGTAATGCTGCTAGCTCCCAAAGTGTAGTTAGGCACAACAAATTCAAAACCAAACTCTGTGGGATGTCAGCTTTATAAAAGTAACTAAAAGCCAAACTTTTTGGATGTTTAACTTCAGAAAATTAGCTAACACAAAAAGAGCTGCAGTACTACATCAGTTTATAATCACTTTTGTCTCTTCATTAAATGTAGGACTTCCCATACCTCTCAACTGTACTGAATTCCTTGGCATTTCTTGGCTTTGGGCTCGAAATAATAGGGTGGCACGAATTCCCGAATGGCCTCTTTAAATCCTGAAAAAACACTCTTTAGTGGTGGCATCTTCTCCTTTAAGGAGGACCATGCCCGTTTCACATGCACGCACACAGACATGGATGTAAATGCAATCCACAGTGTAGCTCCTAATACTTCATGGTCCTCTGTAGCAATACTACTGCAGCATGAAGAGGTGTGGAGTAAGAGAATAAACAATGTTAGAGAAACCTCGGTGTTTCAGTGAGTTCTAAACGAACATGGACTAGACAGTATTTTTAGCAAAATATTAAAAGAAATAAGCCAATAAAAAAACTGGAAGTGTGTATGCGTACTGTTTAAAATTTCAGGTACTGTTATCCTTTACTGTATTGTTACTCCGTGTCTGCCTAGCTAGGGTGAGGCCTGACATTACATATTTAATTCTGTTCATTGTTCCAGATATTTACATTTTGTATAGAGGAAAACTTAAAATTCGACATCAGTAATTGTGCAGATTTGAGTATTTTTACAGTGAAAGTGTAAAGCACTTTAACACTTAATGACCTCATTTTCAGAATTTCCGTATTATAAAATATGTCGGGCAGATGGGTTTGTACCATATCCAGAAGTCTTCTTCAGTATTGGTGGCGCCTTGTACCTCTAGTTGTAGACGGGGACAGTCAAGAAATGAGACTGGTGTTTCTGAGGTTTGCTTCAATTAGGTAAGAATGAATGATCGGGTGTTGACTGAGACATGGTTCAAAGCTCCAGAGAGCACCCCTGCAATACCAGGCTACAACTCTTATCACACTTTTTAGCCACCAAACCAAGACCGAAACACCAAAGGTGAAGGAGTGTCCATATTCACCAAGGATATTCATACCTCCAGGCTAGTTGCCCAACACAATGCATCTGAAATTCTCCAGGTGCAACTAACACTAGGTAAGACTGCAATCCAAATTGTAGCTTGTTACAGATCCCCCACCATGCCCCAAGATTCTCACTACACCTTTCTAAACATACTGGAAAATATTACGATACAGCCAACTATCCTAATACTGGGTGATTTTATATATATATATATATATATATATAAAGTTAATTCTTTCCCTGGGAAAGAAGTCGCTTAGCCGCTTCCATCACTTTGCCGTTTTTGGCACTATAGTGCGATCTCAGAGTTGGTATATTTAAGTAGGGGGGGGTGGCACTTTATGTAATGTTTGAATGTGTTTTTTGTTTTTGTTTTGGGAACAGCGATTTTTACACCACCTTTTCCCAACGGTTCTTGGAATTCCTAAATTCCAACGCCCTGGATCAACTAATCCATTGTCCCACCAGGGGCTCCAATGTCCTAGACCTGGTCATTACCAACATGGGAGATGCTCCACACCAGTGGTTACCCCCTCATTTGTCAGGTCTGACCATAAGCTAATCACCCTTGACATCCACATCCCACCCCATAAAAAACTTCTCCAAAGCCAACTTCATGCTACTCAAGTCAGAAGTGACAGACTTCATGACACCCATGCAGATGGGAGCTGAAAGTTCGACTGCTGAATCCTACACTAAGGCTGTACGAGCACATCCACTCGTGCATGAATCGTGCCATCCCAAATAGAACCAAGATGCTCTCCTCCAAAAAAAGGAAGCCAATCTGGTGGTCCCTTGCCATAAACAAACTATACAACAGAAGGAAGAAACTGTTGCAGAAAAGAGGATAATCCCAGGATGCAAAAAAACTCCCTTACCAGCCTCGGTAAGAAGCTGAGATCCCTCATAAAATCCTCCAAAGCTAGTTACGAAAATAAAATTGCCAAAGATTCCAAAGACAACCACAAGACATTCTATAGTTATGTCAAGAATCTAAATGGCAATGCTCAGATCTGCTCTGAGCTACAACAGAATGACATTAAATATATTGATCCCAAGGATATTGCCAATATCCTGGCAGATCGATTTAGTGCCAACTTCACCCCCTAAAGGACCCATCTCAATACCAAAAGATGGCCAAATCCTGGTAATCACTGCCACACAAGTAGAAACTGCACTCTCCAAAGCTAAGAATACAGCATCCATGGGACCAGATGACATCCCGGGCTGTGTACTACATGAACTACAAAATGAACTGGCACCTCACCCAAGTGTCATGTTTAGTCATAGCCTCACCTCAGGCTTTGTGCCCACTGAGTGGCGCACAGCTACAGTTATCCCACTCCACAAGGGGGGATCCACCTTGGATCCTGGGAACTACCTTCCCATCAGTCTGACTAGCCTGATCTACAAGGGCATGGAACGCATTATCATGGAACTTATAAACAAAGACATTGGCAACCTTCAAACACTGGACCCCACCCAGTTTGGGTTTGTGAAGGGCCGTTCTTGTCTCGTGAACCTGATTGACTTCTTCGAATCAGTCTCCAGAGCTGTGGATGAGGATAAGGCGGTCCACACAGCCTATCTGGACCTTGCCAAGGTCTTCGACACCATCCCCCACTCTGGAATCATAAATAAACTTACTAAGCTGGGGATAAATCCCTACATCACTCGATGGGTTGCCAGCTGGCTTACTGACGGAACCCAGACTGTAAAAGTAGCCGATTCCAAATCCAGCTCCAGACAAGTGGAGTACCTCAGGGTTCAGTCCTGGTACCACTCTTGTTTGGCATCTACTTCTCTGAAGTACAGGCCAACACTAAGGGACTCTGGCTAACAAAGTTTGCAGATGACTGCAAACTGGAAGCCATTATTGAATCCCCAAATTATGTGGATATTCTACAAAAGGTCCTTATAGAAACAGATGCTTGGTGTCAGAGCCATGGGCTCAAGTTTAATGCCAAGAAATGTATAGTTATCCCCTTTGGGAAAACATGTACCCATGAATTACCACATAGGTGGTGGTACACTAAGCACTGAAAGTGTGATGAGACTTGGGGACACAGGTGGATAGTGGTCTCACCTTTGATAACCACATTGCCACAACAGTCAGGAAATTCTTATATGTGGCACACCTCATCACTAAGGGCTTTTCATCAAGAAAAAAGGTCATTGTCCCACTGTACTCATCCCTCATTAGACCCATTATAGATTACAACGCCCCATTTGGTATGTACCTCACAAGACATCTGCAACAGCTGGAAAAGCCACAGAAATACCTCACTAAAAGAATCACGGGCCTAAAGCAGATGCCCTATGCTGACCATCTAAAAAAAACTCCAGCTGTACTCTGTGGCATATCGTCTACTCAGAGGCGATCTCTGCTTAACATACAAGGCCATGTCAAACCCTGAGCTGTTGGACATGCTCCACTTAAAAAATCCCAATCCCTCAGAGCCACACGCTCCATGGATCTAAACCTTGCCATCACAATGAACAAAACATGCTAGAGGGATAGGTTTCTGACCCAGAGGCTCCCCATACTAGAATAGACTGCCCATACATGTTAAGCAGAGTGCCTCCTTGGCTCTCTACAAAAGGAACCCTGATGATTGGATGGGAGATGGGTAATTCACCCCGGGGATCACATCAGGCACCCTGCTAGACGAGGGTCCAGTTAAGTAAATATTGTGGGAAGAAATATCCAGGAAATTGTTATGGCTAGGCTTGTATAGACCCTTGGGCCGATAGCCTATTACCAACCTATGAACTAGTGGAACTGTTGTATTTTTACAGATTGTAAAAGGTGATGTGATTGGAACTGATAAGGACTTGAGAGTTGGTTTAACTGTCTCTACTATATAAATACTGTAATTTGGTGATTTCTTTTGAGCAAGGCAGGGAGGAGAACCGAGATTTGTTTTTTCTTTTTATGTAATGTCAGCAAAAGCAAATCTTGCACACTTACTGCTGTGCTTATATACTCTGATGCTCATTTTAGATTGTTGTATAGTGGTAGTTTTCGTTAGTATATTTGAAGTGCTGCATGTGTTGTGTGGATAGGCAGAAACCAGTCCAATATTTAGCCTTTGTTTGTAATTTAAATAAACATTGTTCAACTAACTACATAACAACATGCTCGTACTAGTGTGTGTGTTAGAAGAACTGTAGTGTCAGTGACTGGTCTGTTATTTATCCTAAGCATGCCCACCCTTTTAGGCATTATTGCATAGGCAGTGAATAATGTTTGCTTTTCATACCTGCTTTTTGACTCTTAGCAGAGAGAGAAGAATGACAAGAACTAATAGAGGGTAGTGCAAGGAAAATACCTGGTGTGGAGTACGAGGTTTAAAAATATTTGTGTACTTTTTGAAGAGGCTGAGTGGATGAAGGTAAGCAGCAGACAGTTGTAAAAATAGAAAAAAGCTGTGTGCGCGCTTGTCTGCCTGTATATTTGTGTCTGTGTTTATGTGTATGTACATATGTTAATTGTGTATTTGTATTTACAGGAGGTTTAATAAATAAGTACAAAATGTAGAAATACTGAGGAGGTACTCAGCTGATGACCCCCCCAATAGTCTATAGCCACTGGTATAGCTTGTTCTGTACACCTTTGGTAAGGTCAGCCTTTTTCCATACAAAACTATCTACATTGTAGAAAAAGAAAGAAAAAAAGATATTGAAGTGATTTGTTTTGCTTGCTCTTAATCACAATTTAAGTAGACATTGGTAGGAGAGCTGCCCTCAGCAGGGAAATGCAAGAAGACGGAAAAAAAAATCCCGATCTGGGGTGATTTTTGGAAATACTTTGCTAGAGTAGATAGAAACACAACAATATGGAGTTCTTTTGTCTCTTTGATATGGTAATTGTATCCCACAACCAGTGCATCTTGGGTAGAATTTCTTTGCTGCACTCTGAAATGAGAGATGTTTGTCATTGTACAGACCTGCATAGTTTTTGTCAATATATGCTATGATGGCAGAACTGCAGTATGATTTTTTTTTCACTGTGCTGTCAGTAATATACTGGTTTCTACAACAGAAGGGATTATTGTGGATTTGTGCTGTGCCTTTTAGCATATCCAAGTAGAATATCAATGAGCCCTGTGCAATATAATGCATGACTTCTACCTGATTCATGAAGCCAGAGAGCCCCATACCTCTGAGGGCAGTATCAGTATATAATGTTATGGTGTGTAGCTCCAGCACTGCAGCGCCTGTAGCTTCTGTTTTCTATCACTGTCAGTGTATGAAGCTAAATATAAATAGTAGTATTCCATGGGAACTCTGGGTGGGGGCTTATCTTGGTACTTTATTAGTGTCAGGCCCCTTTATCTCTCCTGGAAGGCCACATACTATGCTCTGGTTATTGTGAGACTGAACTATGATTGCCAAGCCATGGTCAAATACCATGCAGAAGGTATACTAATGTGCTGTATTACTTATATTAGCAGCATATTTAAAGATATTGTAGCAATACTGTGTAGCACCAGTAGTGCTTATGCCTTTTTCCCGTTTTTTTTTACAGGGGGTTATGGTGTCAACCGTCGTCTCCTTTCCCAGTTCAGTAGCGCTTTCACCTTATTCAGCCATCATGCTTAGTTTGATATAGATCTTTGCCATGCAATCCATCCAACTCTTGGCTTTACTAAATCATCTTCTGCTTTCCTGCACATATGACCTTCCCTGCAACTTCGAGTACTTTGACTTCATGATTTCTTTATTTCCTCGTTTGTTCCACAGTATTCATCTTGCAGCCTATCTCAGGAACTTGACCTTTTCATTCAGATTACCTTCTTAACCACTTGAAGCGGTCAACCTCTTCCGCTATTTTCACTTTTAAGCTTATCCTCATTTCTTCCATTTGCTGCCAAGACCCCATCTAGTCTGTACTCAGTTTCATTCCATGTACCTACGGTTCTGCATTTCAGTCCCCTGTTATTTTTGAAGTTCATGTTCAGGGTCGCGTTGTAGTGCCACATCTTCTACATACAGCAGCGTTGCTGAATCTTCCTTTTGACCTCTTTTCTGATGTAGACCATCACCAGTATTAACAGAAGTGGGCTTAAAGCTGAACCCTGATTCATATTGATTCCAACTGTGGGGAACCCCTCTGTGAAATGCAACAATCTTCTTACTTCTCTCTTTGGATCCTTGTATATAGTCCGGCATTGATTCTGCCATTGTTTCCAGGACTTTGAGCTATCTCAGGACTAATAAAATCCACTTTTATTGGACTTTATATGCTTGACTGTTCTGATTATATTTTGTTTAAGATTTTGTATGTTCTTCAATTTGTGCTTGAAAGCTAGTATTCCACAGTTCCATTGGAGTGGCCATGGTTTCATAATTATGGTTTAAAATTTTGTTAATCAGCATCTAAGTTTTTGGCAAGTTTACCTGCTTTTCATGGGCCTTTGTCCAGATTTTTGAAGTTTTCAGGTGGAGAGGTATGGGACTTCCTCAGACATTTGATTAAAAATAGTGCATTAAATAGACAAAGCATTCATTAATCGATTTAAAACTAAACAGTACATCAGTACCAAACACACTTCATATTTAAATTGTGTTACAAAAGCATTTTAATAACTAAAAGCTTGTATGGTAAAGCATAGTTAACATCTGCTCAGTTTTACATAGAGATACCATTTTAGGCCTCTTGCTTTTAAAACAGTTTTATACTTTGTTTTATGTGGTAACTGGATGAGTGGATCGTACCAAATCTTTTTCAGTCTCCATTTGGTAGCAAAGCATATAGAACATGGATGAAAATATAAAGAAGCTAATACAGAAGGATACTTGTTCCAAGTTTTTCGTGCTGTATATGTAATCATTGTTGGTGTATAATACATTTCCTTATTAATATCTGCGGTAGTTAGATATTAATAAGGAAATGTATTATACACCAACAATGATTACATATATAGCACGAATAACTTGGAACAAGTATCATTCTGTATTAGCTTCTTTATATTTTCATCCATGTTCTATATGCTTTGCTACCAAATGGAGACTGAAAAAGATTTGGTACGATCCACTCATCCAGTTACCACATAAAACAAAGTATAAAAATGTGTTTTCTGCTGCACATTTTCTTATCCGCACATTTACATCAATGTCTTGCACAGTCTTCCTTACTCATGTTGATATACAGTAGTAGTGTGCCTATTTTTTTTTTTCAGTTTCACTATGATTTGTTTTATACTTTCTCAGTAAAGCAGTTGTTGCTGTAAGATAGTTGATCACTAAAGTTTTTTAAGACTGTATTGAAGTCTAATTTTCCAGAGCTCTGTAGGAATTTTATTCCCGTTTGCCAGTACTGTTTTACTAAAACTTCTTTCCTGCTGAGTAGGTAAAAGGTGAGCAGCTTAGACAATAAGTGGTGCCTTCCTGTGCTCTGAGAAAGCAGAAGGAACATTTGATTTGCAGCTTGAGTGATGAGCAGTTTATGAATGT
Source organism: Protopterus annectens (assembly GCF_019279795.1). Classification (NCBI taxonomy): domain Eukaryota; kingdom Metazoa; phylum Chordata; order Ceratodontiformes; family Protopteridae; genus Protopterus; species Protopterus annectens. The sequence continues at coordinate 393,144,514 of NC_056747.1, forward strand.
TAGATGAAATATTAATCTGGCTAGGAATGGAAGCCTGTTTTCTCTTCTGAGGGAGGTACAGTAGGACACTGTTCTTGGAATGATACTAATAAAGTGAACATGGTTTATATAGTTGAATATTTTGGGTAGAGTGTAAAGAAATGATTGGCAAGGTGTATTATAGATGTTGAATTAATATATCCTTTGCTAGTTATGCCTTGCCTTTACTTCGGGCTAAGGTGATTAAAACGCAGTAACATACCCTGACTTGTTTGTTGACTGTGTTAAGTTCTGTGTGTTTTAATAGGTAAGACTTGGGTCTGGTATCAATCCTAGTTATTTATACGGATGAAACTTTATTTTTTCATTGTTTAAGTTGCAATGTCTGGCTTTTAGCACAGAGGACCAGAGGACTTGTTGATGAGCTGCTTTCTGTGCCAAGGGTACAGGTTTCAAATCTTCCCACCTCATTTACCTACTGTGTGACCTTGAGCAAGTCACTTAACAGGCAGTGCTTGGGGCAACTGGGAGTTTGGACTAGGTTCCTTGATAGTTTCCTAGACTGCATACCTAATAACTACCTATAAATCTAAAATAATTGTTAGCAAAGTCCAAAACCTCACAATGGCCATCTTTTTAGTGTTTATTGTAAAGTAATTTTAGTGAACCATTAGAACATACTATAGAGGTCATTTTGAAGATCCTTCAGAAGACTAGAAATGTTTAAACCTAACCGTTGAAAGAGTGTATGTATACTGTGATTGCACATTGGGATTATAGTGCCATTAACATAAGCTGAGAATAGAATAGGGCTAAGGACCAATGCCTAAGATTAGTATGCCATATTCTCTTGTTGACCTTCCAGAACTTTTAGGAAGTTTGGTACTCTGCAGGTAGGCTTACCTAATATCTTCTGTATTCCTCTTGTACAATTTGATGTCTATAGTTGATAGTGACTGTTAAAGGAACCTTTGCTGTTGGGGAAGTAGGTAGACCCTTGCAAGAACACTGTGGTTAAAAAAAAGTCTATTACTGCAAGTTGCAGCTGATTATTAACATTAGGAGATTCAAATGTCCAGCTACCCATTTGTAGTTTTGCAGGGATCTTGCTCTTTAAAGCTACTGTGCGATGTTCATCATATTGATCACTACTGCAGTAGTCTTAACTATATGGGTTATGTCCTGCCAAGGATCTAACAGCCAGCCAGCTTCAAAAGCTTCAGGGCACCTTCCATGCAGTCAAACCATTAGACAGCCCAATCTGAGTTGCCTAAAAAGACACATTTGAGTGCCAAGCCCTTCAGAGATTTCCTGTTTTAGAGGGATTAATGCTTGTGCTGTTCTGTTGCTAGGCAGATAAGTTCCCTTTGGGGAAAAACCTTCCACCTTTAAAAATTTATTTGCATTTTTATGATTAGGAAAGTTTTTTTTTTCCAAGGAATTTGTGTTTTAAATTTGTGTTTTAATGGACTATCTCAAGCCTTAACTGTATTTTAAATGGGAGTGCAGTTTTTTGGGTCTATATTACGTGATCGAAAATTCAGATGTTCAAACACGTAATCATTGACCCCAATTGAGCGAAACGGCAGAATGTCGAAAATGTAAATGGAAATCTCCGTAAGGGGAGATTTCCGTTTACTGCAATGTACTGTGGTCTCGGAGTTGGTATATTTAAGTAGCAGGGGGGCTTGCCCCCCTGCATAAAGCAGTTTAATGGTTTGTTTGGGTTTTTATTTTTTTCTGGCCGTTCGACATTTTGCTTGTTTGCTCTATTGGGGTCGATTATTACGTGTTCGAACATCTGAATTTTCGATCACTTAATACAGACCCCAATTTTTTGGTGGTCTGTATTAGAAGACCGACTGTTTATGTGATCGAACACCTAAACATCGATCTTCTAATATCGAAGCACACAATGTCGAATGTCCAAGGGAAACACGTCCCTCGGCCACAACACAAAATACATTACTTTACATCTAAATTAAGTGGAGGGCTTCACCTCCCACATCCCCCAATGTGGGGAATTGTGCCCCCCACCCCCTTAACTAAATATGCCAACCCCGAAATCGCTCAACAGTAGGGAAATGGCAAACTCCGGTGAATGGCCAAGGGAAATCTTTGCCTGCGTTAAATTGGTCGTTTGCCATTTTTTGCTTTCGATATTAGATCGATGTTTAGGTGTTTGATCACCTAAACATTCGGTCTTCTAATATAGACCCATTTTTTGTCAGTGTAAAAGCTGTTAAAAACAGTTTAAAACTATTTTTTTTCTCTGTGGAGAATTTTACTTTTTGGTGCTGGCAAAGTGCTAGTGTGTTTTTACTGGGAAAAAGTTACTCTCTACAACTTTACTACCTTGTGCTGCATGCTCTTCCTGAGAAACGGGCACTATTTTCGGCTTGACCATGGACAAACTACCAGTCCCACAGTCGGCCATTCTTCCAGCCACAAAAGAAAACTTTAACTCATTATAGACGAGTGATGTCTCCAAGTGCTTGTGTAGTTAAATCCTGCTGATGCCTCTAGGTATCTGATATTGACTGTTCATATTTACGTTAATTCCAAGACCATGCTACCACACAAACCATTAAAAGATTTAGTCTTTAAAGCCTAAACAATGGCAAACTGTATTGATATCTGACCTCAATGTAGTGCAGGTAAAGCAATATTAATTTTTGTTCACATAATATTTATTGTCATAAATTTTGTTTTTCTAAAAATAACCAAGCAGCACAGACAGAACTGCTTCACCTCGTATGAAAGCACTAAGCTGCATGAACAAAATGCTGCTGTGACACTCTGTGTTACTTAATAGGTTGCTGAGACATTGGATGTTTACAAAATATTACAAGCTAAATAGTTACTGTATTTGCTGTGGCTTACAAAATCCTGTTTAATATCTAAAACCTAAGGAATACTACCACTATAAAAATACTTTCTGCGGAGGAGTTTAAAAAAGTTTTTTTTAGTTACCTCTGTGATTCTAGAGAAAGGAACATTTGTTTGAAATGTGATGAAACAATTTAGTCTCTGCCCATCAGAAGCTGCAGTGCAAACCTCTGGAGCACAATTGGAGGGAATGAGTTAAGCAAACAGCATTTGCCACCACAGCAGGCTAGCAATTTGCCTGAGCCGGAGGTGGGTGAGACTGCTGTGGCCAAAGCTAGTTCCTCAGACCACACATCTTTTACCTGAGGTCTCTCTGGTGTAGCACCCACAGCTACAATGGACCCAGGGGTTAGCCATGTCCTCTACAAGTTTTGGGGTCCTCTTAGTGGGCATTGGAGAGCCACTCTTGCTAGTCATGGTAGAGGAAACTGGGCAGTCTTCCCTGTTTAGTCAGAATGTTGTGCCCATCCTTGGGGAAGCTGCTGCCATTAACAATCCCTGTCAAAAAGAAATAGAAAACTAAACATATATCTGTTCCTGCTCAAATTTCCCTAGACAGGAATAGCTTATTAGGTCTGGCTTTGTGTCAGATTCAGGCTGTTGATCCTTCTTATAAGGTGGTTTCTGGTAAGAGAAAAATTGGTGCCTCTTTTCCTGAAGAAATTCAAAATTTTAATCTGGACAGGAGGAAGAAGGGGACAGATGCAGTGTGTTTTCCTCAGATTTCTGATTCAGATTTAAAGGAGAGTATGGTATATGATTCTCCCTGTGAGAGTTTCTCTGAGGCTATTTCTGGAATGTTTCAGTGTTTTCAGTGGGAGAACAGTGAGGTTTCTCAGTCCCTCACTAAATACTATGAGGTGTTACTTATGGAATTTCCAGAACCTTCCCTCATTCCTGCTGTGCTGTCAGCACTGGAGTCTGCATGCGTCACTGCCTACAATTTTCCTGATAGTCTGCTGGCCCTAAAAGGTAGGTAGATTGTATAAAGTTCTTCAGTCTTTTAAGTTTTTATATTCTCCTAAACCTGACCCAGCTGCTGTAACTTTAGTTAATTCTTCTGCGGCTGAACATTTAATTACCAATTCTACTCTTTCTGACAAGGATGGCAAAATAATTGGTATGTATTGAGAAAGAGTATGTTTCTGCAACTTTATTTTTCAGAATTTAAAATTGTCAGGCTCATATGTTAAGGTCTATTCTGACTAACTGTGAAGCTATGAGGAATGTTTTGTCTGCGGTCTCTTCTTGAGTAAAAAATCTGCTTTAAATGGTTTACTTTCTTCCATTTTCACAGGTCACAACTCATTGTTTTAAGTATGTGTGTATGACTCTGATACTACTTCCAGGGATAACTCTACTGGTACTGTTTTGAGGAGGTTTATCTGACTGCATTCTCTGTACCCTCAGATGATGTGAAAAATGAGACTTTAAATTCTTTGGATAGAGAGAGTTTTTGGTCCATCTACCACAGAGGTCATAAGAAGAATGTGATGAGAGGGGGTAGGCTGATGCATGTAATCTCTGATTTTTCAGCCCTCCTTTTCCAAATTTTCCAAAGGATTCTGTACTCTCATTGTCCAGTTTTGGCAAAAAGTAAAATAGTTTCAGCAAAATGCTGGTAAAACAGACTTTTTTTCAAAAATCTTTATTGTATTTTTTTGAATACAGCATAAGTAGCACAATAAAGACGTGTCTTCAGTGACCAAGGAAACATTAACCAGCACTGTCTAGTACATAACAATGTACAGTATATACTTCACAAACTATGTACAGACTATATACAAAGGTGCCATTTGCCTACTCATGTAAGAACAATTGAGCATAACTAAAGTAATTTTAACCTAAGTTATAAGATAGAGTGTAAACAGATTTTTAAGAAACTGTGGCAAGGGCATTTCCATAAAGAAGGCATGAATCCCCCAAAACAAAGAACATTCGGAGTCAGAATGACTTTTTAAGGGATTGTGTAACACCCTCCCACTCTGGCAGTTCCTTTTCAGTTTTAGAAAGTCTGAATCTTCATTACTGTCTCTCTGGCAACAGATAGTTTCAGATAGATGGGTTCTGAAAAATCATTCCTCAAGGTTACAGATGGCAGTTGAAGGAACAGATTCCTCCTTTTCATGGAGAAATTCCTCATGTACCAGACAAGACTCCTCTATTTCCCCATATCCTTCAACATACGTTGTCTCAGTTCTTTTTTCCTAGCTTGGAAAAGGTTTTTATTCACATGTTTTAGGTACTAAAGAAAGACAAAGTCTGGAGACCCGTTCTGTGTCTTTCTTTCCTAAACCAATTTGTGATGGTGCCCAAGTTCAAATCCCTGTAACTTCACAGTCTTTTACCTCCTCTTCTTTAAGTTTTTTTTTTGTAACACTAGATGTTAAGTTGTCTATCTCGCCTTCATTCTTGCTGGATGGGTTCGGAGCCGACCTCGGCTCCAACTCGGCCACTCTAAAAGCTCGAGAGTTGGTTCCACCGGCTCGAGGCTCCCCTTATATCCCACAATGCTAGGCGTGAGTTACCCCAGATCTCGTTTGCCGCTACAGCGATCGAGGTGTTGGTTTTCTACCGGCTTGTTGGTAAGTGTATTTTCAGTAATATTAGATTACTTAAACCCCTATATTTTTAAGTTTAAATACTTTTCCCTTAGTTTAGTGGATTTCTTCCCCTGTTTTTTCGAAAAATCCCGTTTTTTTCCCACAAGAACTTAAAAGTTCTCCCTCGGGCCTTCTGGCCTTCCCCCATTCCCTAGTGGTCCCACTCTGGCAGTTCCTTTTCAGTTTTAGAAAGTCTGAATCTCCATTACTGTCTCTCTGGCAACAGATAGTTTCAGATAGATGGGTTCTGAAAAATCATTCCTCAAGGTTACAGATGGCAGTTGAAGGAACAGATTCCTCCTTTTCATGGAGAAATTCCTCATGTACCAGACAAGACTCCTCTATTTCCCCATATCCTTCAACATACGTTGTCTCAGATGTTCTTCATCTCACATTGCTGCAGTCCTTACACTTGGGTAGTCCGCTGTCCTCGGTCGGCCCGAATATCAAAGTATAAGGCTGACGTCGGTCAAGGCGCATTTGACTGACATCAGGACGTCAGGGTACAAATGCGCATGACCGACGTCATATCCCCAGTCTTTTTTGCCGCATGGTCCGATGCAGAAGCAGCATTGCAAGTGCCGGTTGGCGTTCTGAAATTTTTCGATTTCGGAGTTTCAGACCGAGTCAAAGTTGGCTAAGTACCCGTTGGGGAATATTTTAGTTTTTCTTGCCTCAGTGGTTTACCGGATGTCAGAAAAAGTGAATAATTGTATTTCTTGTGGGAAACAGATACCGCATAGAGACTATCATACTTTGTGTATTCCTTGTTTAGGGCCTGAGCACGACGTTGTTGGGTGTCGCTCTTGTGCTAGATTCAATAAGCGCACTATAAAGAGAAGGTTAGATTGTGCCAGGTTAGTCTTCGGGAAGCGGTGCAATTATAAAATGCCGTCGGATGCTCTGACGCCCGCTTCTTCGAAGAAGCGCAAGGACAAAGCAGTTAAGCCTAGGCTAGAAGAACCGTCCGTTCCGGACGCCGGTTCTTTAGAGGTGTCGGTGGAGCCGGTGGTTCCACCGGAGGTTTCTTTGGGATCCCAGGGAGAGACTTTGTTATTGCAGGATGTGGCCTCTCAGGAGGCAGGTCAGGCTGATGGGGCTTCTCAGGTTACTATACTCCCCTCCCTTCCTAGGGTGGTTAGGCCCTCTCCTTCTGTTTCCAAGGCTTCTCCCAGAGGCAGGCCAGGTTTAGCTTCAGTTGGTGTCACCCCTAGTTCTTCAGGAACTGTGCCCAAGAAGCATATGCTTAAAATGGCAGAAGATTTGATTACTTTGATTAGGGTTCTTTGCCCCTCCTGATAAGAGACCTAGGGTGGAGCCTGAGCTAGGAGTTTTGAGCAGGCTTGGATGTTTCAGAGTCTTCGGCTGAAGACTTGCAGGAGTATTCCCTTATTCTGATTCTGATGTGGATGATTCTACTCCTTCTGCTTCTCCTCCTGAGGATTTTTCTTTTCAGAAACTCTTCATTCCATGAGGGAGCATTTTAAGTGGGAAGGTCAGGACTTCTCTGATTCCAGGAAAAGGCTTAGGAATTTTTGTTTTACCCCAGCATAGGCCCTTGGCTATACCTCCTGTTTTGGATGTGGTGGAAGATGTTTTACAGAGGCTTCTCTTAATCCTGATTCTTTGCCTCCTGCTCCTGTTAAACCGGATAGGTATTACAGGGTGCCTGAAGCTCATAAGTATCTTTTAAGAGTCCTAGGGCAGACCCAGAAACTGTTAGTCAGGGGCCTAAAGGTGTTAAGGCTTCTGTTGTCAAGAATCCGGTTCCTACAGATAAAGAGGCCAGGGCCTTGGATAGATGGGGAAAGAAAGTTTATACTTCTTCCACTCTAGCTATGAGGGCTTTGAATTGCCAGTTTCACATGTTGAAATACCAAAACTATCTCCTTTCACAATTGAAGTCTAAGGTTGCTGCTCTGGCGGAAGGTATTGATTGTAAAGAGTTACAAGATTTAGTACATGTTTCTGAACAGGTGGGTAAGCATTCTTTGCAATGTGGTTTTGATGCTGTACAGGCCTCATCTAGGGTGGCTGCCACTGGGTCAGTTCTTCGCAGGCACGCCTGGCTGAGGGATCAGAATTTATCTGACCATGTTAAAACAAGGATTTTAGATGCTCCTTTACAATCTGATGTGTTGTTTGGTTCTCCTGTTGAGGCAGTTTTAAAGAAAATGGAAGACAAGGCTAAGTCTATGCAGACTGTTAAAGATTTTTTGCAGGTTCAGCCTCCAAAGTTTAGTAGAAATTGGCCTACTAAGGGGTGGACGTATCCTTCTTATGATTCCCAGTCTAGGGGTAGATCTAGACGTGGTAGGGGCAGAGCTCAGGGCTCTTTCAGGCCTAGAACAGGGAGTTCTCCTGCACAGTCTTCGGTGAGGGCAGGGGTCAGTCCTTTCGTAAACAGGCCCAATGACCTACCTTTTCAGCTGCCAGAACCTTCTCGCCTGGCAGCACCTTTGGGAGGAAGGTTGGCACTTTTCAAAGAAAATTGGAGTTTAATTACCCAAGACAGATGGGTATTGGATATCATTCACCACGGTTACAGGTTTTATTTCCATACCTTGCCTCCTTTCAAAGGCATGCCAGACGTTCCTCCTCAACAAAGAATAGAGGCTCACAAGCAAATTTCTCTGTTACTCCAAATAGGGGCCATACAGCCGGTCCCTATGCCAGAAGTGGGCCTAGGATTTTATTCTCGCCTGTTCCTAGTACCAAAGAAAGGGAACACGTGGAGACCAATTTTGGACTTATCTATCCTCAACACTTATCTGGACATTCCCAAGTTCAAAATGTTGACGTTACAGCAGCTTTTACCTCTGCTGGGCAAAGATCATTGGATGGTAACTTTGGATCTCAAGGAGGCTTATCTTCATGTTCCTATCAGACTGTGTTGCAGGAAGTATCTGCGTTTTCGAGCTGGGACTTCTCATTATCAGTTCTCTGCATTGCCCTTTGGCTTATCTACTGCGCCCAGAGTGTTCACGAAGGTTCTGGCTCCAGTGATAGCTTTCCTCAGGTTAAAAGGAATACAGATCTATCCTTATTTGGACGATTGCCTGATTCTGGCTCAAGGAAGGGACGAGCTTCTTCATCATTTGGATTATGTGATAGCAGTGCTAAGATGCCTAGGGTATTCTGTGAACGAAATAAAGTCCAGTCTAGTACCCTCTCAGGACATGTGCTTTCTGGGTGTGAGACTGAATACAGCATCCCAGATGGCCTTTTTGACCCCGGACAAACAAAAGAATCTTTCCCTTTACTTTCGTCAGTTGTCTCATCAGTCCAGGCTGACTGCAAGGACAGTCCTTCAAGCCTTGGGGTTCATGGCATCTTGTATTCTGGTGCTTCCCAATGCCAAACTGCATATGAGGAAGCTACAATGGTATCTCAAAAATGTATGGACACAGCACTGCCAGGATTTGGACACTGTCATTCAAATAATACCTTGCATTCAAAAGGAATTGTTGTGGTGGGCTCAGGAATGTCACCTAAACAAGGGACTCTCTGTGACCCGGCCAGAGGCGAGTCAGATTCTAACGACAGATGCCTCAGACAAAGCTTGGGAGCTCATCTGAATGGAAAGTGGATACAAGACAAGTGGCCTGCCAGACTACAACATCTACATATCAACTTGAAAGAGATGTTAGCAGTCCAGTTTGCATTAATAGCTTTCAAGGATTTACTTCTTCCAGGGCAGGTGTTGATTCTAACAGACAACACAACTGTCATGTGGTACATCAACAAGCAAGGCGGAACACATTCTTATCCTCTATGCAGGCAAGCAATGATTTTGTGGGAGACTGCTCTCAGTTTACAGCTAAATCTTCAGGCAAGGTTTCTGCCGGGAGCACAGAACTCCTTAGCAGATGTGTTGAGCAGACAAATTATGGATCCCCACGAGTGGAAATTGGATCCTCATGTATTTCAGAAATTGACAGTGTCATGGGGAACTCCAGACATAGATCTGTTCGCTTCTCCACTAAACCACCAGCTGCCAAAGTTTTGCACAAAAAGGTTTCATCCCACAGCTTGGAAAGTGGATGCTCTTTCTTTCAATTGGAGCAATCTTCATGTGTATGCCTTTCCGCCTCTGCCTCTCCTCCCAAAGGTACTACTAAAGGCCAGACAAGACAAGCCAAGGATGATTTTGATAGCTCCAGATTGGCCTCGACAGCATTGGTACCCATTACTGAGAAGCCTGGCACGGAAGCCTCCATGGCCTTTGCCTTCGATTCCACACCTGTTGTCTCAGGAGGACAGTCATTTGCTCAATGTCAAGCTTCACTCTCTGCACCTAACAGCCTGGCATATTCTGTTTTGAACCATAGTGGGCCTCCACTTCCACAGCAAGTTTTGAATGTTATTTTGGAAGCTAGAAGGCCTAGTACAAGGAAAGTGTACGCAGATAAATGGAAGAGATTTTTGTTTTGGAGTGCAGCAAAGGATTTTGATGTTTCTGAGCCTAATTTAAGTGTGGCTCTTCAATATCTTACTGAGTTACTGGACAAAGGTTTGTCCTTCTCTTCTATTAAGGTTCATGCTGCAGCAATTTCGCTCACTATGATTGTGACCCACCATTGTTTTCTCATCCTTTGTTCAAGCAATTTCTTAGAGGGGCAAAGAATATAAGACCCCCACGAAGCGCTCCTACTCCTGCTTGGGATCTCAATTTTGTGTTGGAGAAACTCACTCTACAACCTTTTGAGCCTGCAGCTACTACTGAATTAAAGTTTTTATCATGGAAGACTGCTTTTTTGTTGGCTATTACCTCTGCAAGAAGGGTTTCTGAGTTGCAGGCCCTTATGGCGGTTGAGCATTTCTTAATTTTCCATAAGGATAGGGTATCTTTACGTACTAATCCTTCCTTTATGCCTAAAGTGGTTTCTAGTGTGGCTTTAAACCAAACTATTCATTTGCCTACTTTTTATGCAAATCCCCAAAATAAAGGGGAAAAGATTTTGCACACTTTAGATGTACACAGGCAGTTGCGTTATTATTTGGACAGAACTAAAGGGTTCAGGCAGTCTCAGCAGTTATTTGTTTCTTTTGCTTTGAGTTCTCAGGGCAAGCCTGTGTCAAAACAAACTATTTCTAAGTGGATTGGGTTTTGCATTGCTTTCTGTTATTCCCATCATGGCAAGGAGATTCCAGCTGGGATTAGGCCTCATTCCACTAGGGCTACTGCCACTGACAGCTTTTTGAGGGGGGTGGCAACTAAGGATATTTTGGAGGCAGCTACTTGGAGTTCAGTGCATACTTTCTCTAGGCATTATCACCTACCACTTTACTCTAAATTCAGGGCTGGTTTTGCCACTGCTGTTTTGCAGGGCATTTTGGCAGCTCCTGCTTCCTTATAGTTTGGCCATCCTCCCTTACCTCTGCTTTGGGATTCTACCCAAGTGTAAGGACTGCAGCAATGTGAGATGAAGAACATAGTACAGTTTTGTACCTACCATAAATGTAGATGTTCGAAGATCCACATTGCTGCAGTCCAATTTACCCTCCCTCCTTCCCCTCTGTAGTTAGAGGCGGTTGTGTGGGTTGGGTTGTCAATATGATGTATATTGTATATATTGTACATATTTTTAGTGCTAGGATGGTTGGTTGTTTGTTTGCTGTCTTTTGGTTTTGACCTTTATTTTTAGGGTCTTCTGACATCTGGGGCAAGAAAAGTCTGGGGATATGACGTCGGTCATGCGCATTTGTACCCTGACGTCCTGATGTCAGTCAAATGCGCCTTGACCGACGTCAGCCTTATACTTTGATATTCGGGCCGACCGAGGACAGCGGACTACCCAAGTGTAAGGACTGCAGCAATGTGGATCTTCGAACATCTACATTTATGGTAGGTACAAAACTGTACTTTCTTTTTTCCTAGCTTGGAAAAGGTTTTTATTCACATGTTTTAGGTACTAAAGAAAGACAAAGTCTGGAGACCCGTTCTGTGTCTTTCTTTCCTAAACCAATTTGTGATGGTGCCCAAGTTCAAATCCCTGTAACTTCACAGTCTTTTACCTCCTCTTCTTTAAGTTTTTTTTTTGTAACACTAGATTTAAAAGCTGCACATCATAACATCCCTATTCATCCATATTACAGGTGTTTCTTAACTGATAAGGTTGTGTGTGTCTGGATCACATTATTTGCCTTACTTTTTGGATTTTCCACTGCACCAAGAGTGTTCAGTGTCTAGCTCCAGTTATAGCTCATTAGAGGCTACAGGATATCCACATTTTGTCATATTTAGATGATCTGCTGATCTTTCTTGTAACTTTAAAAAAGACTCTGGAGTCTCCATCTTAGGCGAGAGGTCAGTTACACAAGCTGTGATTCCAAGAGAACATTCAAAAGTCGTCTTTGACTTTGTTACACAGGATTATGTTCAGACATTTTCTTCCTCAGGAAAGAAATATATCTATATCTAGATCTACTTCTATGGTTTTCCACTCAGACTTTGGTTTCCGTAAGAAAATATCTCAGTATTTTGGGTATCTGCATATGTGATTCTCATGATACCCCTGGCAAGACTCCACATGAGAAAGATACAGTGGTGTCTGACTTGTATCTGGTCCCAGCACCAATACCCATTATCTCATCAAATCCCAGTACTTGAATTTGTCAGAAGAGATATCACTTGGTGGAGACAGCAAATATGCTTAAATCCAAATATCCCTGTTCCAGAGCAGTCAGTCAACACAGATGCTTCCCACTTTGCTTGGGGAGAATTTTTAAGAATGATAACATTGCAAGGTGTTTAGGACACCAAGAACAGACACAAGCACATAAAAAGAGATGCTTGCTCTAATCAAGGCACTCAACTCTCTGAATCATCTTTGGTTTCCTGGACCTCTTCAAGTTCTTAGTCAAATACCACAGTCCTGTGATACATCAACAAGCAAGGGGGATCCTCCTTTGCAGACTAGTCATGTTAGCTTGGAATATTGCTTTACAGCACAGTCTCACTCTACAGGCATCCTACATTCCATCAGAGCAAAACTGTATGGCAAATAAGCTGAACAGGACAAAGGCAGACCCTCACTAATGGGAAGCGAGATTGGGCATCTTCCAAGGTTTGATCCTTCTGTGGGTAGTTTTTTCTGCCTCCTCTCTGAACAATCAGCAGGTCAAATTCTGCTCCAGGATTCCATGCATGGTGACCTGGATGACAGATACCTTGTACTTTTGTTAGACAGAAATGTTCTTGTATGCTTTTCCATCTTTTCCACTGATATGGTGACTCCCTTCTGATCCATGCAACACTGGTTCTCTCTTTGTTTGGAAATGGCAAGGAGCAGTTAGCATAAGCTTCCTCACAGAATGGGTCTAGTCACACAAGAACATGGGCATTAGATACACCCCAAGCCCAATCTTATTTCCCCTTGGCTACCTATTTACTGAGGATGTACAACAGGTGTTAATGGAAGTGTGGAAGTCTGCTGTTAGAAAATCATACATTAGCAAATGGGAAAGGTTTTCTAGTTGATATCAACAACAAAACCAGCACCCTTTTGAGGCTAGTGTTTCTCTGGTTTTGCAATATTTGTGAGAGTTACTGTTCTATGGCCTTTCTTACTCCCCCCTCAAGGTACATTTGTCAGCCATTTCAGCACGTCTGCTCATGGAGCCCCTTCTTTCAATGCATTCTCATGTGAAAATGTTTTTCAAAGGGGTTTTGCTTAAGAGATTTTCAAAAAAGTACTGGCGTCTTCTTGGGATTTTAATTTTTTTGTTAGAGAAACTAACACTTGCTCCATTTGAATCAGCTCATTGGGTAGACTTGGTTCTCAACATACAAAACTGTTTTGCTGACTGCTCTGACCTCTGCAAAAAGTGTCTGATTTGCATTCTCTTACAGTGAGTCAACTCTATCTCATTTTCACAGACAGGGCTTCTTTGAGAACTAATCCTCCTTTTATGCCTTAAATGGTGTCTGAGTTTACTTTAACCCAAACTATACATCTCCCTCTCTTTCCTGAATGAAAAAATGAGAGAGAACAGAAACTGCATACCTTTGATGTCAACAGACAACTCTGGTGCTGCCTTGATGGAACAAAATCTTTTAGATCTTCAAATCAGTTGTTCATTTCTGGTTTAGGTAAGAAGGGACAACATATGTCTAAACAGACTATTTCCAAATGGTTTTGTCAGGTTATATGAAACTATTCTAGAAGGGTGAAGACAAACTCCACCAGGACCTTTGCTTCATTTGTAGCTTTTTGTAAAGGGCCTTGGCTTAGTTTGTGGCTTTTTGTAAAGGGCCTTGGCTTCGTTTGTGGCTTTTTGAAAAAGGGCCTTTGCTTTGTCTGTGGCTTTTTGGAAAGGACGTTGGCTTTGCCTGTGGCTTTTTGCAAAGGGCCTTGGCTTTGTCTATGGCATTTTGGAAAGGGCCTTGGCTTTGTCTACGGCTTTTTGGAAAGGGCCTTGGCTTTGTCTTTGGCTTTTTGGAAAAGGCCTTGGCTTTGTCTGTGGCTTTTTGGAAAGTGTTGGACTCTACAAGTATTCTAGAAGCAGTAAGTTGATCCTTTGTACATATATTTACAAAGCCCTACAGATTTGATTTCTTGTTTAGGTCCAGGTTTGACTTTGTTAGGACCATTCCCCACTGGCTCCCCTCCAAAATGTAAGCTAGGATCATCTACCCACATAGCTAAATCTACTGCATTAGTGATCAGTATGATGAACCTTAGTAACTTACAGTAACAGTAGATGTCCAAATGATTAGTGCTGCAGTAGCCACACCGTCCCTCCATCCCCCTTAGTTTTTTGCGTATGTTGTTTTTTCTGAGTGTACTGTGTGTGTGTGTGTGTGTGTGTGTGTGTGTATATATATATATATATATATATATATATATATATATAAAATGTGAAGTTGGCACTGTGACACAGAGGATAGCTCTGTCTCCTCACGAGAGGTTCCCCATTTCAATTCTTGGCTGGGGTACCTTCTGTGTGGAGTCTGCACAATCCTCCCTGTGCTTGTGTGGGTTTCCTCTGGGTACTCTGTTTTTTTTTTTCTGCCACATTCCAAAGACATGCAGCAAGTTGGCCATAGGTGTGACTGTGTGTGCAAGGGTATGGTATGGATTCCCTACTGTGGCGGGGCTAGCCACCTGGTGGTGTAAACCATGGCTTTAGATGATTCAATGTTGAAGTGACATGCTGACCCCATGTGAAAAATGGGGAAGAAGGGTTGTGAATGGATAGTGATATGTTTCTCGACAGATATCATGGTGAACATATACGAGTTATATTTCATGCCTAGTCTATATTATAAGCTCGACGGTTGAAAATCTCGAACAACATATGGTTAACACCATATGGTCGGTGTCTTCAAATGTTGACCTTATAAAAAGACAAAAGAAAAAAAGAAAAAAGTACCCTAACAGGTTTAAGCAGAGGGGCAAGCCCCCCCTGCACCCCCCACACCCCCTGCTACTTAAATATACCAACTCCGAGACTGCACTACATTGCAGTAAATGGAAACTTCCCCTTAAGGAGATTTCCATTTACACGCTCGAGTTTCTGAGCTTCGATATTCTCGTGCCGACAATGGTCAGATTCAACATTGTCTGCTTTCAAGAATATAATATAGACCCTTCATGCCAGTACCCTTTATTTGGTAACATTGACTTCAGTATAGTGGTGGTTCACATATCTTTCAGGTATGTGTGTGTGAGTGTGTGTGTGTGTGTGTGTGTGTGTGTGTGAGTGTGTGTGAAAGGAAGGAAATTGTATTGCCGAACTACCCATACAGGTGTATCTTTCAACCGTCCTTGAATTTTTGTTTTTGTTTTTATCTTGTCCCTCATAAATATTGAAATTGGTCAATAATGCTGACATTAGAGTTCCAACTTTTGTTATTTCTTTTTCTTTCCTCCAATTCTTTTGCTTGCAGCATGTGTGCGTCATGGCCATTGATCCAGCTTGTACATATCTATTGGGTTGTATTTGACTGCCACATATTGTAGGTTTATGAAAGTAAATGTGCATAAATTAAAAATAATGAAAAAAAAAGTCACCTGAAAATATTTTGATCTGATGTTCTTTTTATTCTTCCTCACTGATGGGTATCATATCAGATCTGACTTGGCCGCATTTTCAAGACTTGGATCCTAGTCTGAAGCTCCTTCATCTACCCATAATGCTCTATACCAACGCTAACTCCTCAGGTCTCATTTGCCGCATTACAGCTAAGATGCCGATCCCTGATCTCGAGTGTGAGAACATTTTTTTCTTGTATTTTTACAAGTACTGCTAACAATAACTTCTCCTGAGTTATACATATTCATTTTTCTGCAATATTCTCTCTTTCCTCCCTTGTCTTTTGTTAGTTTTTCACTGGCATTAGGTGTTTATTGCTTGTTGTCTTTCTCCTCTCCTAAGTGCCTATGCACTTCTTGTATTTCTACTATTAAATAAAAAGAAAGTTTTTTTTTTTAGGGTTATTTAAACTTTAGCAGGCACTCGCTTTGTCTTTCTTGGTGTTTCTGTGTGTGTATTTAGCTGTATTTGAGAAACCTTTGGGTTTTAAGAGATGCACTTCTTGTGGACACAAGCGACCTCACTGTGATGCCCACAAGAAGAAGTGTGTCTATTGCCTGAGCGTCTGTCATCCTGTGAAATCTGTGCCACCTTCCATCCCAGGCCATGTCTGATTGATGGAATAAACTAATTTTGAAAGGTTTGCTGCCTGCCTCCTCTACTTCTCCTGGGGCTCAACGATCCTCAAAATCTCATGGCTTGGATGAGCCTGGGAAGCAATCTTTACCCAAGTCCCCGAGCTCCTCTACTGAGCCTCCTTGGAAGCTTGCAAAAACATTGGACCCGACATCCTCTGATCTGAGGTCAAATTCATCTCTTCCTGATCCACAGACCTCCACGGATCCGAAAGATATTACGCCCCTCTCGTATCCACAGAAAGCTTCACATCTTGCAGGGGTAATCATCATAGGTAGATCTCCCTTTCTTTAAGCTTCAGTTTTGGATTCCAGGCCTTCGGATCCAACATCTGAGAGCCAAATGCCATATAGTTTAATAAGACCAGTCTCATCAACAATTCCAGCCAAGTTGTTTCAAATGGCTTTGAAGCATTCCAAACTTGCTTCTTCAGCCTCATCCAGATCTAGGAGCTTGACTGAGGCCAATATGGACAGGATGATGCAGAGATTTTTCAAGGCTCAGATCCATATGGAGGTCTTGTCAAATCCAGCCCCTCTCTGATCTGTGAGTGCTCCTGCCCAGTCCATCAAGTCTCGTCCTACAGTCCAACACGTGGTTTTGGAGTCCCAGGATCTAAGGTACCAGAGAGAGTCAGTGTCTAATCCAAGGAAGCCCCCTTCCTTGATTCTAATGATTTCCCTGACCAGCCCTGCTCCGATTTCATCAGGTCAGAGCGGGTCTCTGAACTGAGATTTTGGGGTTGAGTCCAGGGGATTGAGTTCAGCTCCGACTCTGTTGGATCCGTCCCTTCCTCTTGGCACCTCTACCCTCAACAGCTCAGGTCCAATTCTTTCTGGAGGCCACAGATCTGGGGTTGGCCCTATCCTTCCTCCTCCTCTGGAGCCTTTTTGAAGGGTCTGGATACAGCTGCCATTTTAAAAGCAACTACACGGTCCTCCATCCATACCGTTACCAAACACTACAAGTTGGACATTGTGTCTAGGGCCAGAGCAGGATTTGCCAGAGCCATCTGTCATGGGTTCATGGGAAGTACTTCTGTTCCTTCACCCAGTCCTTAATACAGGAGCTTTTGCACTCTCCCTTATGTTATGGGTACAGCAGCATATGAATAGAAGGACATAGTATAGTTGTGTAAATTCTTACCATAACTTTAGATGTCCTTCTCTTCTATATGCTGCTGTATAGTTTCCCACCCTGCCTTCCCCCTTGCACTTGCCTGATTCCTGAGTACCCACTCTGTAGTCGCTGATTCTGGTGGCATTCAGTTCTGAGGAAGGTGCGTGCTGATGTCCATTTTGTACCCGACATCTGTTTATGGCCAACGTCCACAGAGAGAGATGCGAGATGTCACACGCACCCTATCAGTAGCATCTATCTTTTGTAAAACGGACCGACGTACAAGAACTCCCTTGTGTTATGAATACAGCAGTGTATAGAAGAGAAGGACATCTAAAGTTATGGTAAGAATTTACACAATACTATATTCAAGGTCAGTGGCAGAATGAACACTCATTCAAGGGATCTCGCTCTCTCTTACAAAATAAATAGGACACTTGGGAGGGATAGGTATGTGTATAGAGATTACCTCTTCTGTGGAGCAGTCTTGCATTCTGCATAAAGTGAAGTATTTATCTTACACTTTACAAACATAATTTGGATGAATGGCTGGGAAATTACAAATTAACCCCTGCTTTAGCACTCATGTTCCTTATGGATATGGGGAATAAGTAAGTGTCCCAAAGTTTCTTTGTTGTACCCACCTCTGGGTTAATTATGTGCAAAATAAAAGGGCTAAAAATTGTCATGGGAATGTAAGGCAAGGCTTCTTAAGATCCTAATACCAATAATAAGCCAACCAAGAAGATAAAGGCTGCCTCAATCCAAAAACTGAATAAAACAAACAAAAAAAAAAACAGATAAGGCAGCCAAGTACAGCTAAAATACATAAAATTCTAAACGCTTTGTGGCAGGCACTCTGCACTTCATCAGACCAGATAAAAGATAATATCCGACATCAATGAACCAATGCATGAGCCTTCAATACAGGCTTTGAAGGTATACAGCCATTTAAACCTGGTGCCCTATTTACTGAAAAATTAATCCATTTAGTCTCAGCTAATTCTAATGTATTATTAATGTCTCCCCTCTTTTATCTAAACAAATCAGCTGAAGAGCAGAAAAGGTAAAATGATGCTATTCTCTTGCACATGTTTATATAACGCACTGGTAGGATCTTTTTTATGAAAATATCCCACATGCTCCAAAACACGTTCTTTAAAAGGACGTGTAGTTTTCCCTACATAGAAACATACAGTCCATACACCGAGCAAGGATACGCCAGATAAGAGCTAGTGCAATCAGCATAAAAGTTGGGAACAAACCTAAAACCACTTGTGGGGTGAGTAAAGGTTTTAGCCTCAGAAATATATCTACACTCTCTGCAAATTCTGCATGGATATGTGCCCATCCTATCCAACACATTAACATTTTTAATCATACAACTTCCATAGGATAATTGCCTCTTTAATGATTGATTTTTCTTAAAACTGAATACAGAGCAAGGGCAAACTAACTCCTTATTACTATCATCAGCCAATAATAATGGCCAATTTTTACGTATAATATTACATATCCTACTAACGTCACTCAAGGTGATGTCATGTATGGGTGATCTTATTGATGCACGAGGTGATAGGGCCAAACCTTTTTACGCAGACAGGCATTTTATTAAATGTAAGATGCTTGTTGCTTCCAGTAGGAATAGAGTTGTGTTAACTTATACGAGTGATGTTAGTCAGTAGATTGTATAGAGTAACTCTTCTTTGAATCTCAAAACTTTTTTTTTCCTTTTTTGCACAGAAAAGGTTTTAGACCCGTTGAATGAACTGCCAGAATGGGTGGTGGGAGGAAATCCATGTAGGTATTCAGGAGGATGAGATTGTCTGAGAAAAGGTTAAGGTTGGGGGGGGGAGCTCGAATGGTAAATGGACTTGAAGGGTAGACTCGATGGGCTTAACTGCCTCCTCCTGTCATAACGAAATGCAGTGTAATGTCATATCCCAGTTTTGAAATGTTGCAGGAAGGTATGCCAACGTTTTAAATAAATGTTTTGTTAGCTCAAGGGTGGTGTTTTACTGTAGTAAGAATTTCTAGCTATTAATGTAGTCCCATAAAATGTCTTCTAGAGAGCACTGATAATGTACATCTTACTTGTCTACTCTATCCTCTAACATGCAGGCAACTACACTTGTATAAAAGACATTTGCATTCTTTGTGGCTGTCTAGTTTGACCACCCAATGAAGCTAGTAATTCAAACTGAAGAAAAAAAAAGCTACCTGTTCAGAATTCTGAGAAGTAAGGAAAAGAAGGCTGTGTGCATTTGTTTCTTTGGGTGGTTAATTGGTGTGCAGTGAGATTAGCTTTGTAACAATGCAGTTCTTTATCGAACTGTCAAATCCCAGTTTATTAAACTTTTATTGATCCTGACTAAGGTTTTTTTCTAAGCTCTTAATTTGAATTTCATATGGGTTTGACCTGAGAGCACAGCCTGTGTTTAGCCTGGGGGGGTGGGGGTTATAGTCACATAAACGGATGAAAATTCTGGCGAGATCTTTCACAAAGTGCACAGATCTCGATATACCATTGTTAACTTTGATGTTTCTGGGAAGTACACAGTTTATGCTAATAAATACTGGTATAACCTAACAAGTCTGATCACCTAGATCTCTAATGTTTTGTTGTTAAATGGCCTGGTAAAACATTATTTTTTCTAGTGTGCCCACTCTTTTCAGGAAGCCAAAGATTAAATTTCAGTACTTCAGCAATGTTGTATTTTTTCTATTTACCAGCCTGAACTGAAAAGCAACTGTGTCAGAAGAGCTTTTGTGACCTTGCACACCTTACTGCTGCCTGCACTTCTAAAGCCAGTTAATCTGTTTTTGTTCCTCTCCTGCTTAATCTTTGTGACATATCTCTGGCCTTTGTCCATCTCTTAAATATATTAGTCATCCATCACTGTCATAGGTGGTGTACATGGAGACGAGATTCATGTCAGGTGGGGCTTGCTATATATGACTCTAGTGTTTTACTCAACGTTTTGTCCTTTGTGACAGTTTACAGTGATGCTGATAGTTCCTCAGTAAAATTTAAAACCTCCCCTTTTGAAGTATAGAGCTGCAAGCAACGTTGGCAAACTGCAGTTGTCTGATGCAATGTTGACATTATTGGGAACTGCAGCCCTGTTTGACTAACAATTTCAGGTTCTGTGATTCTAGCCCGACCTTTGTCACTGAGTGAAGTTTGCATGTTGCTTTCCAATAAGGATCATTACCGCAGTATGGTTCATCACATATGGAATTATGCCACAGGTGGACATACAACCAGCTGATCAGACTTCAAGCTTTCCGACATCTCATGCAGGACACCCTCCCAGTACCACAAGTGTCAGTAGGACACACCATATAAGGGGAAAATGTCACCCCCTTAATCCTTCTGGTATCTAGGAAGCCTGACTGATTTTTTATAAGGCTGAAAACAGTTTTAAGTACTTATACAAAAACCCAGTGGCTGACCCTTCCAGTATTCATCTAGAGGGTAGGAGCTGGTGTAGCTTATAGAACCTCATCCAGTGGTATGGAGAGTTGCATCCTGAACAGATTAAAAAAAAAAACTTTCCATCAGACATTTTAGGCAGTAGGGCAATTAATTGTTAGACATGTGCTTCACTATCAATGACATATTGTAAAACGATTTTAGGATGTGTGAGGAGTTACCAGAAACTTTGTAGATCGCTTTTCAAGTTAACGGGCTGTAAAATGGGGATATTAGCACCTGCACTAGGACAGTAGGATCAGGCACAGTCATCAGACTGTTGTTGACTAAAGATACAGCGACTGCCTGAAGATGCCAAAGGGCAGCTGTTAAATGCACCACTGGACAAATGTTTATTTTTTTGGTTAATCTTCTCGGGAATTTTTTAACGAATTTGAAGAGAATGGCAAAACAATCCACAGTTAAGCTGCTCTTTTATTCCATTATTCTAAAGTATAACAGCAGCTTTCTTGCAAAGCAGTAGCCATTGTATTATAAGCAATCTTGTGGCAATCCGCTTAAACAAAAGAAAGCATTTTACAAGGGACAGAGTGGCAGTAGGGGCAAGGGTAGTGCAACCATTCATGGAAACAGGAGGGCACCTCCTAATTCTAAGTACCGTCTTTCCTTTCCTCCCTCGCCTTCTTGTTAGGAGGTTGGCATTTGCTGCTCAAGGCAGTCTCTGAAGCTCTAACCATGGACAGTTGACTGAAGGAAACTCGTAAGTTCAGAGTGCAAGATTAGAATTCAGTATAGTTCCTTTTTTCATGGGAATACCTCTTATCCCCTCATCTAACCCCAGACCCGATGTTCTTGCCAGAACCTGTTTTAAAGAACATTGCTGTCACCATGTACAGAGGAAGTCCTCCCTTTCAGTATGAGTGCAAGGCTTTTACTGCAGTCTTTTCTTAATTCCAAGTAAAGGTAATCCCTGGAGACCAGTTTTGGATTAATCAAGATAAAATAAATTCCCAGTTGTCAGAAAATTCAGAATAATTCCCTGCAGTCTTTTCTTTAACTTCTACTCCCGGAGCCTACTATAATTGCTGTGAACAAGGAGAAGTATTTGCACTTTCTGGTTTACAAAGAGTGCAGAAAGTTCTTTCATTTCGTATGTATATCAGAACATTTCCAGTTCACCTTCTTGCCATCCTCCAACTTGTTACAAACCTCAACATTTGGGGGGGGGTGGCATCTGGTGAAGGTTAGCCATGCCGGTCTGGGATTTGGTATTACACATAAAACTTAACACTCTGTGTATTACATTAATTTATGAGAATGTGATTAAAGCTGTAGGTCTGCACCCAACTTCAGAAATGAAGGATGAATCCAAAAGTCTTCCTTAAATTGATTGTCCAGGGGGAGCCCAACAGTAGACCTTAAATTTCCAGATTCCATGATTCTTTTCAAGTTCCTGTGTGTTGTAGTCCTAGGATATGTGCATTCTTCAACAACCGCCTGTTCAAGGATTTCCATAGGTAGTGCGTTTTTAGCTTATGCCCACAGTGCAACATGTAAGCTGTCCACACTATGCAGAGTTTACCCAGAAGACAGCCCACAGTAAAGCCTTCTCTCTCCAGGACTGCATTTCTCAAAGTAAGGCACATGTCTAGTCATGTGCCTCTGTGGCATTGCCCAAAGCCTCTGATAGCACTTCTTCTAAAAGTGCAAGCATTCCAAAAAAAACACCCAAAGGAGAAGAACTGGGAAATTGAGTGAATGAGGGTTTCCCTGTGTCCAGTGACACTGGGACTGGAGAGTTGCATTTCCAGCTCCTCAGTCCTTTGAGTCTGTTTTGGCTGAGGCCTGTGATGTGATTTCTGCGGAGGCTGCAAAGCCATTGACTTTAAACTAAACATGTCCTATTGGACTCGAACCTCTGTAACATCAGCCAGAGTGGAGGCTTCTCTGAGGGTCCCTACAGCCAACACCTGTTTTCGTAAGTATCCCTTCACAGGTAGACCTAGCGGAGACCAAATGGAGGTTCTAAGCATCTTCTTTCCTTACAGGGCCTTCTCTATTCTACTCCCTCAAGCCTTCATGGTCACCATTCATCTAAATGATGCCTACTGTCATATCTCCATAGCAGAAGTACATAGGTTGTAAAAACAAAAATTCCGATTTCTGCAGGGTTGTAGAGTTAAAATATTTATTCAAATGTACAAATCCACACAAGTCATAAGCGCTTTCATCCCTTGAAAGAAACTTCATCAGATAAAATACCACTATACTACTTTCTTTTTATGTACGCTGCCTCAGTTTGAGATAATTAAAATCAGTTAAGTAAATAGCACCACCACCTTAAACAGCCATACCCTTAATTCAACTTTTGTTCTTATTCTATTTTGTTTTAAATATTATTGCCCTTACTTTTACCAAAACATAAAAACTTCTCATTTTATGCACACATAATTGACATCAAGAAATACAATTTAACTATTTTTAAAAACATCCTAAAGCTGTCTAAAAATGTTTTTTTTTTTTTTATGTTAAAACATCTGCTTTCTATTTTAATACTGGTAGAATGGAAACTTGGTCATTGAGACCTGGCAAGAATGTGGGATTTAACCTTAGCTGCCACATTAATTCCCTCTTTATAAGCAACCTTTGCCAGTCACCACCCCTGGGGAGAATTTTCACCTTTTCTAAGATCCCAATGGAAAAACGTTTAAAGTTTTCACATATACAGGAATGTCTGTAAAGGGCATTCATTTCTTTCTTTCTTACTTACATCATACACGTGTTCATATATTCTCACTTGTAATGCCCTTTCAGTCTTCCCTATATAGAAGGCTGTACAGGTTTCGTATTTAGCTAGGTAAACAATTTTACTTGTAGCGCAACTTCCGTAAGCAAAATCTACTTTACTTTGCAACATGTTAAACAATACTATACTTCTCTCTAACAATATAACCACATTGTTTGCAACAGCCACAGGGAACCGTACCCTTATTTACCGAATAATTTGCTCCTCCCTCAAACAATTGTTTAAAATTCTTCCCCGTATTGTAAGAAAAAGCAGGTTTTTGTCCCACTAATTCATAAATCTCTTTGCTCACTTTAAAGATGTTCCAATTTCTTTTTACAATTCTCTTAATGTCGTTGGAATACTGATTGTGTTCTAAAACTAGGGCTTTTTCATAATGAACATTCTGAGGCGCTTCACTTGCCCTTACCATTTCGATACCTAATATTTTGTCCCCCATCCTTCGTATCCTCCTTCTATCTACCAATATATCCTTTAACTTTAAAAGCTCACCCCAAAGTTCTTCATACACAGATGTCATCCTTGCTGTTCGAATAGCTTGTCTTTTAACCAAACTTCTTTAGTGGGACTGTGGGTGGTTACTAGTATATAGAGAAGACTGAAAGGGCATTAAAAGTAAGAATTTATAAACACCTGTATGGTGCAAGTAGAAAGAAATGAATGCCCTTTACAGACATTCCTGTATGTCTGAAAACTTTAAACATTTTTCCTTTCGGATCTTAGAAAAGGTGAAAATTAGCCACAGGGGTGGTGACTGGCAAAGGTTGCTTATGAAGTAGGAATTAATATGGCAGCTGAGGTTAAATGCCACATTCTTGCCAGGTCTCAATGACCAAGTTTCCATTGTAGCAGTATTAAGCGGTTATTTTAACTTAAACAATTTTAAATCGCTTTAAGATGTTTTTAAAAATAGTTAAGTTGTATTAATTGATGTTGATTGTGTGTGTAAAATTTGAATTTTTTTTGTGTTTTGGTAAAAGTAAGGGCAATAATATTTAAAAACAAAATAGAATAAGAGCATAAGTTGAATTAACGGTATGGCTATTTAAGGTGGTGGTATTTACTTAATTGATTTTAATTATCTGGAACTGAGGCAAATTATGTAAAAAGAAATGAAGTAGTATGGATGTTTTATCTGATGAAGTCTCTTTGAAGGGACAAAAGCGCTTATGACTTGTGTGGATTTGTACCTTTGAATAAATATTGTATCTCCATAACCCTGCAGAAATCAGAATTTTTGTTTTTACAATTGTTGGATCTACTTTTTGCCACATTTCATTTGTGTTTTTTCGTGTGGTTTTCCAACTAGCAGGTTTATAAAGGATGGACAGTATGGGACTCATAGCAGAATAATCTTCTGCAAAAAGGAGATTCCTGGATAGATCCCTCTGGTGTCCCTTCCGAAGTGACACAATTAAGGGATGAAGTGGCTTCGTTGAAAGGCAACCCTACCAGGTTAATTGAAATGCTGTTGTAAACCAAAGGAGGTGGTAGCATTTCAAAAGAAGGCGGTTTGTATTCTTTGCCATCATCTAAAGGAAGTTGCTTGAACATTTCCAGTACTGGGGCAGCTTCAGTAGCGGTTGGTAATGGCAGTAGCGTTGTGCTGACTGTTGGACCTTCAGGTAGATCTGAAAACGAAGGAGATGTATTTTTGGATAAAGGGTGTGGAAAACAAAGCACAGCCGGTGCTAAAGGGAATTTAGGTGATGTACGAAGACCTGATAATGCTACAAGAACAGGTACTCTCTCTATTAATTCTACTATAGCTTCTGCAGTGAACTCGCAATGTAAAAGAGGATTGTGTGTCCAGTGGAGGGGAGGGAACGAAAATACAGTGTACATTGTTTTTTAAAAATAATATGGACAAGACAGTTGTATTAAATTATTTATAAAGCGTGCATATTCAAGAAAAAGAAGTAGAACAAGACAGATACTATCCAACTTTGAAAGAACTGATTTTCACTTTAGAGAATAAAACTTCAAATTTAAATGTTTAGAGATATAAATGGGGTATTTAAGGGAATGGCTGAAATTAAAAATTGTGCCTCAAGGCTTGAGGATGTACAGATTCCCATTTAAATTATGTTATGATGCAAAAATGATTGCTGATTTTGTTTTTTTTTCATAATTGTGGTTTAGAATTGATTTCTTAAATTATAAAGTATAATGAAGTTATGTTTGAATCATTAGGATTAGAAATTCATGAGTTGAACAAGTCCATTTTAAGTGATTTACTGTTTGAGCAATACAAGTCTTTATATGTGAAAGTATTGAATAAGGTAGGGAGGGAAGACGTGCAACAAAGTTTTTATTAGAAAACAACGCAAACCAAGAGAGACGCAAAACAGTATTCCCAGAAGAAGGCATATTGTACCCCACATTTATGACTTTACAGTTGGTATGAAGGGTATAGTGATTAGGGAAGGTAACTGGTCCATCACCAGGAAATTTTCAAAGGGGGCACAGTAAAGAATTAGATGAGCTTGACTCTTTTTCTCCCAGACCATAGGTTTTTCAACCAGTACGCTGGTCAGAGAGACTGGCCAGCAGATCATGACAGACTATGGACTCATGGCAGAATCAAAAGTTTTCTCCAAAGAAAGACAGCCGCAGGCATGGGGCAGTAAGGAGGAATTGATGGACTACAGTAATGATGGCATTACAGGGTCTTATAAAGGATTTAAAATATACAACTGTACCGATCTTCCTCTGACTAAGGAGCATTTCTCATTATTTTCTAAAGGGTTTAAATTTGTTCCCACATGATCAGTAGATGTGGCAAATTCATTGGTAGAATTGAAAATGTTCACTAGGAAATTGAACTTTGACGTATATTTTAAGGACCATAGTAAAACTAACAAACAAACAATTCTCTCCACTTAAAAGGTAGTATATTTAACCCTCCTTTGCATACCTTGGTACAAGTGTTTGAAAAGGCTGTGATGGAAGATGTATACAAATTGTTTTCTCAGGAAAGGAAAATGTATTGGAACCTTTTTTTTTACAAAGGAAAAGTAAGTTCTAAGGGCTTCGAGAAGGAATAATGATTTAAGGGTGATGAAACCAGACAAAAGGGGTGGTGTGGTTATATTTAAAGTGGAAGATTATAGAAATGTGGTGATTAATCTATTACATAATATCGTTACATATTCCCCATTTCAATCAATGAAATCAACATTGCACATCAAAGGATAGATTCCTATCTTGAGGAATAGGTTTTGGACAAGTGTATTGATATGGACATTTATCAATACATGCAACAACCGAAACCTGTAATCCCAATTATTTTTGGGATTCCTATTGCCCATAAATGTGTTTCAAACCCTCCATTTAGGCGATTGTATCAGCTAGGGGCTCCAAAACCCATGCCATTGCTGTATTAATAGATAATTGGGTTAAAGAACTTGTGAACACCCCCCCCACACACACTTGGTGAAAGATTTGTGGGATTTTTTAAGCAAACTTAAGAAGAATTTATGGAAGAAAGATCTCATTTTTTTTAATGATTGATGTGGATCTTTTTTCCACAATCTCCAAAAATGAGGGTGTGCAATATTTCCGAGAGATTCTATGGCAATGCTCCTTTTTTTACCAAAATAACAGATTTCAATTGTAGGAGAATTGTTAAGAGATTGTGTTAGAAAACAACTTTGTCCATTTTGAAAGTGAATATTCCCAACAAGTTAGAGTAGTAGCCATGGGTGCATCTTGTGCCCCAGCTTATGCCAATATTTGTTATGCTAGGATGGGAAAGGGAGTTTGCGTTTCCTAGTCTTTTTGCCAAACATATACATCTTTACATCAGGTTTTTGGACGATATATTTACTTTGTGTTGATGGGGCAGGTGAGGAGATACCCAAGTCTGTGGACTACTTGAATGGCTGTTCCAATTACTTTAAGTTCACCTATACTTAGAGTTATGAAGGGATTAGTTACTTGGACACTTGGATATCTCACACTGCTAGTGGTTTTAAGTCTAGCATCTTTAGGAAGGACACATTTTATAATGTGTATAAACATTACACTAGTAACCACCCACAGTCCCACAAAAGAAGTTTGGTTAAAGGACAAGCTGTTCGAATAGCAAGGATGACATCTGTGTATGAGGAACTTTGGGATGAGCTTTTAAAGTTAAAGGATATGTTGGTAGATAGAGGGTACCCAGAAAAGCTGGTTGATGTTCAAATTAAAGTATACGAAGGATGGGGGACAGAATATCACCTTTGTTAGGTATAGAAATGGTAAGGGCAAGTGAAGTGCCTCAGAATGTTCATTATGAAAAAGCCCTAGGTTTAGAACACAATCAGTATTCCAGCCATATTAAGGGGAATTGTAAAAAGAAATTGGAACATCTTTAAAGTGAACAGAGAGATTTATGAAGTAGTGGGACAAAAACCTGCCTTTTCTTATAAAACTGGGAAGAATTTTAAACAATTGTTTGAGGGAGAAGCAAATTATTAGGTAAATAAAGGTACAGTTCCTTGTGGCTGTTGTAAACAATGTGGTTATATTGTTAGAGAGAGAAGGTATAGTATTGTTTAACATGTTGCAAAGTAAAGTAGATTTTGCTTATGGAAATTGTGCTACAAGTAAAATTGTTTACCTAGCTAAATGTGAAACCTGTACAGCCGTCTATATAGGGAAGACTGAAAGGGCATTAAAAGTGGGAATATATGAACACCTATATGATATAAGTAAAAAGAAAGAAACAAATGCCCTTTACAGACATTCCTGTATATGTGAAAACTTTAAACATTTTTCCCTTGGGATCTTAGAAAAGGTGAAAATTAACCCCAGGGATGGTGACTGGCAAAGGTTGCTTATGAAGAGGGAATTAATATGGCAGCTGAGGTTAAATGACACATTCTTGACAGGTCTTAATGACCACATTTCCATTGTACCAGTATTAAGAGAAAGTTATTTTAACTTAAAAAAAAAAAAAAAAGCATTTTTAGACAGCTTTAGGATGTTTTTAAAAATAGTTACATTGTGTTTATTGATGTTGATTGTGTGTGTATAAAATTAGAATTTTTTTATGTTTTGGTAAAAGTAAGAGCAATAATATTTAAAAACAAAATAGAATAAGAGCATATCTTGAATTATAAGGGTATGGCTGTTTAAGGTGGTGGTATTTACTTAATGAGGTGGAAGTATAAAAGGAAAGGAAGGTAGTATAGGGGTGTTTTATCTGATGTCTCTTGGAATGGATGAAAACATGACGTGTGGATTTGTACCTTTGAATAAATATTTTAACTCCATAAACCTGCAGGAATCAGAATTTTTGTTTTTACAAAAGTAACACAGGTTTCTAAGATTAGAAGCAGTGGGAGCCGATTCTTAGCCCCTTTGCTGTTTGACTTATCTACTACACTAAGGGGCTTTAGATAGTGACTGCCAACAGTAATTGCCTTTTGAAGGTCAAGGGCATACACCTATAATATTCTCAGGCAGTCTGAGTAGAAACCTGTCAGAAGGCTTACTCTTCCTCTGCATCTTGTAAGTTTCATCTGACTGCCAGAAAGGTAGTGTTTCTGGTGGCCTTTCTAGACACAGAGCAGCAGAAAGCCTTCCTGTTCATAGAGCAGGTCCTTTTTCTGCCCCAGTTCCTCTAGACCATATAAGAGAAGGATTCATTCCCAGCAAATGAATTCCTCAGGATCATGGGCTACATGGCATCCTCTAGTAAGAGTCTATGTGAGAAAACTGCAGTGTTACATCAGATATAAGTGGTGTCAACTCAACAAACCTCTGGAGACTAAAATCCCACTCTTGCTTTGTATCAAAAAGGAGAGCTCATGATGGAAGATGCAAGTGCACCTCAATCCAGGGGTACTTTTAAAGTTGGCTCAAGGAGCCCATACCCTTGCCACAGATTTCCTTGAACATGACTTGGGGGGGGGGGGGGGGTGATCTTTTGGGGATCTGAGGATGCAGCTCACTTTGGACAGCAGTATGAGAAAAAACGTGGAAGGAATAATGGCTGTAGTTCTATCATTAAAAGCATTTAAACATATCTGAGTAAGTGGCACCTTGCACATCTGACTTCACTGGTAATTCCACAGGGATGTGATACATGAACAAACAGGTGGG
Organism: Protopterus annectens; assembly: GCF_019279795.1. Lineage (NCBI taxonomy): Eukaryota > Metazoa > Chordata > Ceratodontiformes > Protopteridae > Protopterus > Protopterus annectens. The sequence goes on from NC_056747.1 coordinate 393,174,116, forward strand.
CATACACTCATACGTACTTTGCAGACTAGCAGGGCAAGCTTGGGAAGTAGTAGGAATCAGGACTGCCCCTAAAGAATCTTGCATCCTGTAATAATAGTATGCTGTAGCAGTCAGACCCTCCGTGAATGGATGCTTATCAGGGACATGGTTCTTTTTTCTGACTCTCTGTGGTGTGCCTGATGTAAACCTTTTTCCTTCTCTTGAGAACAGGAAACTGAGGAAGTTTTGTAGCAGGAATGTGGAAAATACTTGCTTTCATTTCATGGACAGATCAGTTTCTCTATACTTTCATTCCAGTACTCCTGATCTGCAGGGTGAAGATAAAGAATGGGAGGCCAAAAGTTCTTTCTATATCTCTCTTGGCCCAGGCAACATTGGTTCTACCCCATGCTAAGTCTAGCAAGGGGAGAACCAACTGTTTCCTCAGCAGGTGGATATCTTACTTCAGGAAGTAGTTTTCTTAATGTAGGGAAAAAAAGGCTGTCACTACACCCCAAGCTCTAAGGGTGATAACATGGTCTGTGTCGTACTCTTTCCTTCCAAACACACATTTTCAGAGCATGTTTATCCTTCTGATGCCTTGTTAGAAACCAAGATTCCAATTCAGCACAAATTTCCCTTGTTCTCAACTACCAATCAGTCACTTACAAATCTGGGCTTTCTTATGCCTCTGATGGTATAGGTTTCAGCTCTCACAGATTGCCTGCCTTGACCGTCTTGTTTGTACTCTGTTACCAGTCAAGGAGTTTCTAAAAGTATTTCTGCATTTCATATCACCCCCAAAAAGGTATTGAGTGGGGCCTTGATGTATTAGAGAAACTCTGTGTCATGCTTTGAACCTGTTAACTTTAGCTCCACTAAAAAGTACCTCTCCTAGAAGTCACTGTTCTTGGTGACTGAAACATCTAGAAGAACAAGCTGCATGTCTTAATGTGTAAAGAAGCTTTTTTGATCTTCCACAGGACAGCATCACCCTGTATGCCATCCCTATTTTTATGCCAAATAGTGGTTACAGAACTCAATGAATCAAGTTGTTGATCGCATCCCTGTGTTTTTCCCAAGTGCACAAGTAAAAGAACTGTACATGCTTTGGAAGTACATATACAGCTGAGATTCTGCCCAGATGTAGCCAAGAGTTTCAGAAAAATCGGAACAGGTATTTTTGCCTTTGCAAAGGGCAGGGAGAGGGAGTCTGTCAATAGACTCTTAACAAACTGTTTGCCCATTGTGATGTTTTGTTACTTTTCACATTAAATCTGTGCTAGGCTGTGTCAGGGCTCATTCTAGAAGAGCCACCACAGCATTTCAATAGGGGGTTGATACTCCATTTTGGAAGCAGCTGCCTGGTCTTTGGTACATACCCTTTCTAGGCATTACAATTTAGGTTGTGCATCCAGGGCCAGGGTAGGGTGGCCACAGACATTCTCCAAGGTCTTCTCAGATATCACAGGACGCAGGGTGTCAAGCCACCCACTGATCTGTATGCTCTGATAATCTTTCCAGAAATAATGACTGCAGCAGTGAGTATTATGTAGAACATAGTATAGTTTTAGGAACTACCTGTAATTGTAAATGTTTAGATAAATTCACTGTTGCTGTCCCTATCTCCTCCCATTTTCTCCTCTGCAATCCTTCTTGGGCATCCAAGGGTTGTTGTGGGTGCCTACTACGTGTTTCCCCCACTTTCTCTCTCTTCTTCCTCAGCAGGCTCCCTCCCTCCTGTGAAGAAGTTTCAAACCTGGAAGCAGATTGGGGCCTTTTTGGTGAATACCTGCCCCTGAGGATGAGTCCCCTAGTTCCCTTGTGCTGTAAGATACAAGAAAAGTTCCTCGTCCAGCTAGGGCAAGAATGATCACAAGATGTTATCAGCCACCATCTCCCTCTTATAGCACAGATGACCTGATATTCTAATAGGAAGGAGTCAATCAAAGCCTGTAGGAGCAAGAATTAGAACATGGCATCAACCAGTGCCCTGAGATCAGATTGGTAAAGAGCCTGATGAGCCAAGAGGGATAAGGGTAAAACTCTGGAAGTTGGGACAGCTCATCAAACTTCTGCAGGCAGGAATCCCAGAACTAATGACTATAACAGTATAGCTACTTGAACCTCTGTAATTATAGCAAGCTTCTAACAGAACTGCAATTTTTCCTTCATCAAGAAATGAGCATGTGAGAACCCAAGGTGGTCCTCTTATCCTGCAGTTTTATATTCCCGCAACAAGGAACCTTGGTGCATCCAAACCTTAAAGCAGGTCTATGTCTCAGCATGGAAATAGAATCCAAGTTCTGAAACTAGAACTCCATTTATGCAGTGAAACTCTCTTCCCTGAGGGGATCTGCAGATCTTAAAGATGCAAGAAGACCTGCAACTAGGAAGTCTTACCTAATCAAGTGTACTACATTTTTAGGGGGGTATTAATCCAGAGGAAGTCTCAGTAGAGCAAGCTGTCCTTTACCTTTCTATTCTGCTTGAGAAAAGCTTTTCCTGTACATCATTGAATGTGCATTTTCTCCTGTTTCAGCCTGACACTTGCCTCTTGCTGCTGTGCCTTTGGTAAAACAATTTTTGAAAAACATGTTGCGTTTGAGACCAGACAGAAAGCAGTGTCTCTTTCAGGGAGTGTGAATTTCAGTCTAGAAAATGTTGATTCTGTGACTCCTTTTGAACTAGCAGCCTCAACTTCTCTTTCACAGAGAAGTTTTTTTGGTAGCTGTCACTTCAACCAGGAGAATGTCCAAGTCACACTTGCATTTAAAGCACCTTCCATGGTTTTTCAGAAAGATTGGGTGGCGCTTAGGACCAGTCCTTGTTTATAAATGTAGTGGCTTTAGAGGTGGCGCTCAAGTTGTTCGCTTCACATTTTCTTTCCAAACCCAGAGAATAAGCAGGAAAAGAATTGTTCACCTTTTGGAAGTGAACAGGAAGCTCAGGTCCTGCTTTGATAACAATGGATCATAAAAATCATAGAAAATTCAAGCCAATTGATTCCTGTGACCATTTATGTATCCTTAGACTGTGCCACCTGCTTGAAGGAGGGCCAGGCCATTTCAGCAAGGGTTGAATTTTAAGAGCACCAGTCCCATCTCCAAGGGATAGTTTGAAGTAGAAAAGTGAATCATACTGGATAATGTACAGGGGGAATCTGTTCCAGAGATAGAGGAGGGGACTGTATGATGATCCTGTTTCTTCATGTTGATTTATTCATCTGCTGGTGAAGATTTAAGTCCTTGATTCTGGTATTAGTGGGACTGTTTGATTTGTGGAGATGCAAGGGATCCAGGATCAGATTTTAGGTAAACAGACCAACTCTTTGTGTATTTCTTGCCAGCTGAACAAAGGAGGCAGGTTTATAAACAAACTTTATCTGTACAACTGACAGGCTGTATTGTTTCTTGCCATAATCGCTATGCTGTGGTATTAGAGGCAAATTAGACTACACTCAAGTGCAGTCGATAACTGCTATATTTTTTTTTCAGGAATGTTTCTAGACAAAGAGGCACATGTATATATTTTGCTAGCTTTTCCAGAGAATACAAGCTGGACATCAACAGAAGCTGAGCATTACATTCTGAATCTGATTTGCTCTCAACACCATAAAGTTTTAATAAGCTTAGATGCTGTTGTAATACTTTGCTGTATGTGACTTTTACTGCAGCAGTGATTTTTTACAATGGATGAAGTACAGTTGTGTGAGCATACTCTGTGACTGCAGATGTTCAAGCAAGATTACTGCTGCTGCATAGGCTCCATGTCCCCACCTAAATTTATTTGCATACTTTCCAATGGGAAGCGGGTTCCCCTTTCTTATTCTGTAATGAGTCCTGTTATGCCTTTCAGATTTGTCTTGAGAACAAGACATTATAACACAAAGAGGTTCTTTGCAGCACACCTGTTAGTGACATTCATAGTCTTTAAAATATAAAATAAATCACTAAAGTTAAGATGAATGAAGGAGTTGGATCCATCTCTCCTCTGTTTTACGCATCCTACTAACATTCACTGCATGGTGATAGTATGCCCTCCTTGGGGATTTCCAAAAGGTCTGGAACTTTGACACATCTGCATATGTGGCACAATTGCATACACAGTCAATCGTACTGCAGCAGTGATCTTACTCTGATGTGTAGTTTTGGTGGCTATGCTCGTACAACTGTTCTTTCTCCTACTGGTTGTATACTGGTAGATCAGCTGCACTAAATGCACAAAATTTATCTTAACTGTGGATGTTCTCTGGCTACTCCTGTTTCTTTTCAGAAATATGTTACACTATGTATTTCTTTGGCTCCCTATTAATTGATCATTTTCAGAAGCTCAAAATTCATATGGTTGAGACCATGTGATTGAGTTTTTGAAAACTCAAAGCTCTTGAATGGAGATTGCAGTACAGCAAGGATTGGGAAATTTACTCTCCTCTTCACTGTAGTGTTATCTTGGAGTTGGTATATATAATTTGCAGGGGGGCTTGCCCCTGCATAAACATAAAGTAGATTTTTGTGGGTTTTTTTATGTTAAGTTTTTGGAAACTCACTCATATGGTCTCATCCTTATGAATTTCAAGTTTCTGAAAAACCCAATCATCTCACATAGATCCTCAGAGCCACAAGGGCGGGAGACTTAAACCTCGACACGGTTATTAATAGGACGTGCTGGAGGGATAGATTCATCACCCAAAGACTCCCTATGCTGTGGAACAAAATCCCGGTTTATGTGAGGCAGAGCACCTCGCTGGCCTTGTTCAAGAGGAATCTTGACCAATGGATGGGAGATCGCAGATACACCCCAGGGGTTACCTCAGTGTCACTGCTCGACAGAGGCACAGCAAAATAATGGGCATAGTTTCTCCAAACTAAAGGGGTGGCGTAAGCCACAAAACTATGGGCTAGGCTTGTAAATGCCCTCGGGCAGATAGCCTAGTATGAACCTATGAACCTCTTCCTTTTTATTTTTTTTTTTTACTTTGTGTGCGAGTCATGGCTGAAACAGGTTCTCATTAATAAACAGACAAATTAATTCTGAAGACTAAGGAAAGAGATAAAACACTTACCTTGCCCTTAGAAGACCAGTGTTTGGTTGCCAGAATTGGTGCTGGAGGGGCTGCATGGGAAGGATGTGTGGGAACAACTGTCTGCTTGCCCAAACTTTTGAGCCTTTGCAGGTTCTGTGCTGTACAAGTGGTGAGCAGCAAAGTTGGGAGGTTGAGCATATGCAGAAGCCCAAGGGCAATGTTTGTCAAGCTTGCAAGGTTGGCCGAGAGGGGTGGGAGTTGGGACATACTCCTAGACAGCAGTATGATGCTGTGGCAGTATTCTCAAACTCCTCACAGGCCCCAGACCTTGAATCCGGTGTCCCATTGGAGTCTGAGGGGATGGTCCAGTAGACCCAGTGAATGAGGATTGAAATTATCAGTTTGTGGACAGCTGTGTGGGGGGTAATTTGCTGACTGGCAACATTTTAATTAAACATGTTGCCAGTAGATGGGCCACTCGGAAGGAAGATTCTGTTTGAAGAATGTGTGCTTCTCTTTTAGGCCCTCTTTGAATCCCTGTTAGATTCAAAACTTTATGAAGTGGGTGAAGATTCTGTCCTGTGTTTCTCATGACAAGAGCTTTGCATCTCTAGCGTTCTTATAACTATAATCTGTTCCAGGCCATGAGTTCCTGTATCAGAGAAATTAGTCTGTATGTAGAAGAAGTTAATGTAGTAGGACACTTTCTGGATTGTAGAATCTAATTTTCTTGTCGGCTTCACTACAGGGATATCTGTTTTATTTATCCAGAAAAGGGCAAAAATGCAGCCTCCTGTCTGTGAATGGAATTTCAACTTGAAATAAAAGTCTGATTGAGGTGGTGCTAAAAGAAGAGACTGGTGGTCCACAGCTGCGCAACCACTTTCTGAAAAATAGCTTCCTGAACATCTTGACAGCTCTTGGTTTTGCTGATCAGTCAGTATTAAAAAGTAAGGAGCTGAATGAAAGTGGTAGCTGTCTGTAGATGAGAAAGACTGCTGTGGTAAAGCTGTGAATTGCTTCTTTCACTGCTGTATAGAAAGCATTGAAGTTTGGTTGTGCTTGGGTAGTGTGACCCCCCCCCCCCCCCAAGAATGATAAGTCACAGTAATTGTTATTTTTAGTCAGAGCATAACAACCAAATCTGTAACTTTTTGTAAACCAAGAATAACACAGTCCAACAGATGTGGTATTGCATTCTCACTGCTCTCTATCAGAAGTTCAGAGTTCCCAAGATACACCTTTTATGCTCAGAGGCAATTCATTAAAGCTCTAAGCTGAAATGGAACTGGGCAGAAGTCCAAAATTTATTTTTATTGTTATTGGATAATTCTGGCAAGAGAGGTGAACTGATGAAAAAATGATCCATTGCCCAGCATCATCTGCAACTGCCATTAGATAAAAATCTTTAAAGGCTAGTGACCCTTCCTTAAATTGTACTGTTGTTGGGAAAGAAATGAGCATGTCAGGCAACATAAAACATTGTCTGCAAAGTTCCATCTTGCTGATGCTGCAGTAGTTGCATCTTTGAAGTCATACCACAGTAGTCACAAATTTATTCCAGCTTACAGTGACGTTCTTTATACACTGGTTAAACTGGTTATAGATGCAAAGAAAGTACAGGTGGCCTTTCTTTAATGTAGGATGATGTTTGGTTCCAAAATTGTTCTCTGACTTGCCTGGTACCTTCATAGTTATAAGCATTTCTAGTGCTTTGTAGAACTGAATTATACAGCATGAATGTCTGTATGGTTCAGTTTTTAGAAATGTCTTTATCAGAGCTCCATAAATGCATCTCCAGTGCTAATAATCAGGATGTTCATCGTGTTTCACTGTTGCAGTCATTACACTTGGGTTATCCTGCTGGCAGGCTACCCACAGTCGGCCTGAATTCCAAAGTTTAGGTCCGGCGTCGATTGCTGTCGCCTCTTCCCTGACGTTAGTGTGCCAGGGGTATAAAAGATGCAGCCGATGCCATTTTCTTCAGTCTTTCTTGCGGTGCCCGAAGCAAAAGCAGTTCGCAAGTGCCGGTCGGCCGACTCCTGAGATTTTCAGATACGAATTTCAGATCCGAAGTCTTCATTAAAACTAAGTACCCTGTTGGGGAAACTTTTTTCTTGCTCCAATCCGATGTCAGAAAAAGTTAACAATTGTATTTCTTGTGGGAAGCAAATTACCTCATAAGGATTTTCATTCTTACTGTATTCCTTGCCTAGGCCCTGATCATGACGTTGCTAGCTGTCGGTTTTGTGCTAGATTTAACCAACGCACTATTAAGCGTCTGTTCGATTTTGCCTTTCATTACTTTGGCCGAAGATTCAATTATATAATGCCGTCGGAACAGCTGATGACTGGAGTTTATAAAAAGTGCAAGGAAAAAGAAAAGGACAGGCATCCGAGGTCCAAAACCGACGACGAGGCTTCTGCTAAGCCAGTCGCCGGTTCACCGGTTCTCAGTGAGGCACTTTCGCAGCCCCTGGTGCCTGCTACCTCAGAGCCACAGGCCGCTGATGACTCCCACATGGAGCCAGTTAGGCCTCTGTATACTCAAGATATTGGACACTCGGAAACTATTCCCTCAGTTGAGTCCGGAGCCGCTGAGCAGGCATCGGCTTCTGAGGGTGTTTTCAGACCTACACAGTTATATGTAAAGCCTACTACAGCTTTCAAAGCAAAGACTAAAGCAGTTCTAAAGACAAAGAAACAAGTACAGCATTCTCCTGGACAGACTACCATGCCTAAAAAACAGATGCTCAAAATGGCCGAAGACCTAATTACCTTGATCAGGGGTTCCCATCCCCCTCCTGACAAGAGGCCTAGGCAAGAGACAGAATATGAATCTTCAGATCAGGTTTTCATTTCCTCTGACTCCTCTTATGAGGATTTTGATGCTGAAGAATCTATCCCTTCAGCCTCACCGCCTGAGGATTATTCTTTTGGGGAAACCCTGCATACCATGAGGGAGAACTTCCACTGGGAGAGCCAAGACTATTCAGAATCTAAGAAAAGACTTAGAGATTTAAGTAATCCAAACTGTAGCTTCTGATGTGGCAATAATAACGATAAATGCCTCTGCTCGGACACACAATACTTTATTCACAGGCAATCACAAAAATAAAAGTACGTTAAGCGCTTTCATCTGTATCCAGACTTCATCAGAACGTACATCTAAATGTTACAGCTATCTTTTTATAGCTCAGCTGACCCATTTTTGGCGCCAATACTGATGACAATTCTAATTGACACACATTAAGCTTGCATTTAAAAACAATTGTGAGATAGATTTCCAAAAGTGGCATAGATTTCCAAAAGTAATAAAAATAATTTTAACATAATATGCTAGTATTTACATATTGCAAACTTACAAATATTAATAACATTGTTAAAATAAATATAAAATATAAAATATATACAAGATGTAATATAATATGTACAATATATTGAGAGGACTAACAGTATTCATGGTGTGTCTAGCTACCAACAATACTGTCTATATTAAGACTTAGAGATTTCCTTTTACTACCTCAGCACAGGCCTTTGGCTATTCCTCCTGTGTTAGACATTGTAGATGATGTATTTTCCAAGTCCGGACATTCTCCTGACTCTCTACCTCCTGCCCCTGTTAAACCAGACAGATACTACAGGGTTCCAGATTCACATAAATTTCTTTATAAAAACCCTGCTGCTGACCCAGAAATTATTTCTCAGGGTCCCAAAGGGGTCAAGGCTTCTACTGCAAAAAACCCTATCCCCTCTGATTAGAGATTCAAGGGCACTGGACAGATGGGGAAAAAAAAGTTTACACTTCTGCTACTTTGGCTGTGAGGGCTTTAAATTGTCAATTTCATATGCTTAAATATCAGCAGTACTTAATGTGAATGCTAAAACAGAAAATGTTATCAAATTCTGATTGTGCAGAAAATAAGGAAATGCAGGATTTATTGCATGCAACTGAACAAGTGGGAAAGCATACATTGCAATGTGGTTTTGATTCTGTGGAGGCCTCTTGCAGGGCTGCAATTACGGGTTCTGTTATTAGGAGGCATGCTTGGTTAAAGGAACAGAATATGCCTGATCATGTTAAAGCAAAGTTAGTAGATGTTCATTACATCATGATACCTTATTTGGTGTTAAAGCAGAGGAGGTGTTGAAGAAAATGGAGGACAAAGCAAAAAATATGCAAACAGTAAAGGATTTCTTACAGGTACAGCCACCCAAATTTAGCAGGAACTGGCCTACAAAGAAATGGTCCCTTCCAGTATCAGACCGGCCACAAAGAGACAGATCCAAGCCCCAGGGCTCATACAGGCCTAAGCAGTGGGACGCTTCTACCTCCAAAAGTGGAGAAGACAAAACACAGCCATACAGGAAACAGTCCCGATGACTTTCCTCTGCCAGCACCAAGCACTTATCTTTTGGCAGCCCCCTTAGGGGGAAAACTAGCACTTTTTTCTCAAAAGTGGCACATGATCACCCAGGACAAATGGGTCTTAAATATAGTGTCCCAGGGCTACAGGTTCCACTTTCACACCCTGCCAAGGTCAAAAGGTATGCCAAACCTGCCACACAATCAATGGGCAGAGGCACAAAGTTTCATCCCTCATGGACATGAGGGCCCTTCAGCAAGTACCACAGCAAGAGCAGGGACAAGAATTTTACTCAAGACTTTTCTTGGTACCCAGAAAAGACAAAGCCTGGAGATCAATACTGGACCTGTCTACTCTAAATACATTTCTGGACGTTCCAAAATTCAAAATGTTGACGCTGCAGCAGCTTCTGCCCATGCTGGGCAAGAAGGCTTGGCTTGTAACTTTGGACCTAAAAGAGGGATACCTGCATATTCCAATCAGACAATCTTGCAGAAGATACCTCAGATTCATAACTGGCTCAATGCACTACCAATTCTCTGCACTGCCCTTTGGCTTATCTACTGCGCCCAGGGTCTTCACAAAATGCCTGGCACCAGTAATTGCATTTTGCAGACAAAGAAGAATCCAAATATATCCTTACTTGGACGACTGCCTTATTCAAGCGGAGAACAAGGACATTCTACTAAGGCATCTGGCGTTTGTAAAAAGATTACTTATTTGCCTATGGTACACAGTAAACGAAAAGAAATCAAAACTAGTACCCTCTCAAGAGATAATATTCATGGGTACAAGCTTAAATACAACTGCCCAGATGGCTTATGTCATGCCAGACAAACAAAGGCCACTGACTTCTTACTTCAAAATGTTGGCAACAAAGACCCAGTTATCTGCAAGAAAAATTCTGCAGGCTTTGGGCTTCATGGCATCCTGCTAATTCCATATGCCAGACTGCATATGAGGAAACTACAATGGTATCTAAAAAGTGTTTGGACTCAACATTGTCACAGCCTGGAAACATTAATTACCCTCATTCCTTGCCTGCAACAGGAGTTTCGATGGTGGGCACAAGCCTGTCACCACAACAAGGGACAGCCATTCACCCCACCCACAGCCAGGCAGTCAATAACAGATGCTTTGGATTATGCCTGGGGGGCCCATATGGCAGGAAAATGTATTCAGGGCACATGGCCCACAAGCCAAAGTCACCTTCATATCAATCAAAAAGAGATGCAGGCTGTTCAGAATGCCCTGACAGCTTTCAAGGATCTACTCCATCCAGGACAACTACTGATAAGGACGGACAATACTACAGTCATGTGGTACATAAACAGGGAGGCATTCATTCCTACCCCCTCTGCAGACAAGCCATGACCTTGTGGGACACAGCATTGACTTATCAAGTACACCTGCAAGCAGAATTCCTGCCAGGAAAGAAAAATACTCTGGCAGACGAACTAAGCAGAAACCTCACGGATCCCCTCGAGTGGAAACTGGATCCACAAGTCTTCAGCATGATAATAAAGAAATGGGGATGCCCAGACATAGATCTATTTGCCTCCCCTCACAACTGCCAACTACAGAGATTCTGCACAAGGATGTATCACAAGCAAGCATGGAAACATAACCTAGTAGAGAGGAAAGGTAGTTTTCCAAGCTTTAGGGTAGTGCACACTTAAGAACAAAATGCAAAAAAAGAAAATGTATTGTTCAGGAATGACTATTTTTTATATCAGCATTCAGATTGTTAATGTAGACCATTGTCAAAACTTCTTATGCAAGATCCATGTCATAAATCACTTGGCATTCTTAATAAAAATAAGAAAATGGGATTCGGACTCTTATTGTTTAAACCACAGTTTAAATTAAAACAAAAGATGAGAACGTTTGCCCTTGTCAGAGCTTCATCGCATCAAAGTTAGCAGTAACCAACAATATGTGTATACACTATAATATTTTCCATATAAAAATGTAAGTAAATTTTATCAAAGGCTTTAATACAAATTCAGTTCAACAGATCACATTTAATGACAGTAGTTAGAATAGTGGAACACACAGTTAATTATGTGACTACATCACCTGTTCAGTGGAACAGTATGCTCTCCATGGTGACTCAACTGTAGGTGACCTCGGCATGCGAGTTTCAAATACCTAGCTCTAAGGGAGCTTTTCATAGCAATGATGTCAACAGTGCGTGTAGATGAAAAAGAATGGGCTGGTGCATCTTAATGGAGTGCAGCATGTTGGTGTGTGAGTTGGAATGAAGTGGCACTGTATCCCTAAAAGTTATATTTCTAATCATTAATATATGAAAGCTAAAATGCACACACACACACACACACACACACATGCACGCACCCCAATGTGGCTCCCCCACGTTTTGTCGAATGCCGTTTCTTTGACAAAAGCAGGGGTTGTGGTTTAATGTCAATGGTACAGACAGCCGGGCAGTGGAAATGCCAGTGGTGTGTAATGTTTAGACGGGTAAGTAGGGTTGAATGGGTGAGAGTGTTTGTGCATATGAGTTAGGGCTAGAGTCAGGGTCGGGATGAATGAAGGATAGGTGTATGTTTTGTCTGTGTGTTTGTGTATTTTATGGTTAAGGTCAGGGTTAGGTTAGGGGATAGACATAGTGTCTCTGTATGTTTGTGAACATTCATGTGCTCGAGTGTGTCTTGTGTACTGACAGTGTTATGGGAAAGTTTTCTTTGATGGTAAGGTGTAAGGTTAGGGTTGAGGGCAGGGGCAGCACTGGGGTTAGCACCCATTACTAAGGTGGTGTGGGAAGACAGAGCCCCCTGTACAATCTTAGTAATGGACCCCCTACTCTCTTTAGTGATGGATGCTAGCCTTAAACCTAACGCTGCCCCGCATCTCAGCCGTAACCCTGCACCTTACCGTCATAAAACCCTTCCTGTAACACATCCACTATTCAGATGAATTTGAGGCTAGTGTTATGGGGTGGGGGGAGGTTAATGTAACTGTCAGGGAAGGAAATAGTTTTCCTTTATCGATATTTAATTTTGTATTTTTCGTTTTTGGTATTTTGTTCAAACTTTGTCAGTGTTTTAATTCGACATTAAATTAGTTTGATCATACACAATAGAACCTTCCGTACATATATGAGTAATTGTCAGGCTTAATCTGTGTGAAATTCTGTGGTGGGAGAAGAAGTTTGGCAAAACTCGGAGGAAGTCTATTGCTAGGGGTAGAGGTATGAACAGGGTGTGTGTGCGAGTCTAGGAGGCCTTTGTGTGTGTGGGGGCGGATGCAAAATGTTCCCAGACTATCAGTAAAACAAGTTGAAAAACAAGTATGAAAATGTACGAGACAGAATTCCCAGGGTCAGAATTTGTGGGTTTTTTTTTTTTTTTTTTTGGAGGGGTGGGAGGGTCGTGTCAGAGATGTGGCAGATGTAAGAAACATATGGAGAGAGTCCCATCAAACCAAAACTTATAAATAAGAAAAAAGTCATAGTTAGTGTGTGTTTACCATCTAGTAAGTGTGGGTAGTTGTGTCAACTAAATTCATATGTCTACTGCAAAATTACTAATTAATAGTGTTTTTGCCTGTCTCCAGTAATAAAATGACAGAGCTCACTATTCTAACATGTTCTAAAGTGGTACTTAATATCATCAGTGAGATGCATCATAATATAAACAATTCAACTTGACGTTAAATGGATCGTAAGACAACAAATATAAGTAAGAGTTGCTACAGAAGTAAAAAGTCAAACTCTAAATAGATAATCTAACCTGAATGGCATATAAAGATAAAAATGTAGAGTTTAATAAACAACTAGTCTGAATGTGATAGGATCTATTTTGAAAAATACGTTAAAAACCCTCTCTTTAGATGAGGCGGTAAATCAGTTCATCTCAATATTACTGAATACCCCCAATAGTTTAGCGCCTCTTTAGATGAGGAGGTAAATCAGTTCAACTCAATATTACTGAATACTCCCAATAGTTTAGCTCCTCTCCGCACAAAAAGAACCAAATCCAGTCACTGCCCATGGCTTTCCAAGCTGGGACAAGACATGGAAAGAATAGCAAAAGCACAAAACCAACACAGACTTATAACTTCTCACACAACTTCATAATTTAGTTAAAAAAAGTCATCAAAGACAAAAAGCAATATTATACAGTCATATAGACTGATCACAAGCATAATCTCCAAAAATTCTGGTCCTCTGTGAATTCACTGCTTAACCCAGGATCTAAAAAAAAAAAAAAAAAAAAAACAGTCCATGTCCTGAAAGCACACCCCTTCAAACTGTATGTTTATTCAGTACCCAATTTATCGAAAGTATATCCAGACTGACTACATGAACTCGTCACCATCCCTCCTCCTCCACATGTAACTCATGCAACCCCGTGCCTACCAGATTCCCTTCTAATAGCACCACTAACTCATATCTCACCTCTGTCCTGCCACTGCTCAGTCAAACTGCCACTATAATTTCTCCCTCCTTTACCCTACAGCCAGTCCCTGAATACCTAAGATTGGCTGCTGATGCTATAGCCTATCCTGTTAGCATCCTTATTAGTATTTCTGTCCTTGAATTTTAGGTCCTATCACTATGGAAAGTCCCAAATCATTCCTCTGCACAAAGGAGGCAGCTCTACCAACATTACTAAATTTCATCATTGATATTCTGTCCCCTTTCGTTCTAAAAAAAAAAAAAAAAATCTTAGAAAAATGTGTACACAAACAGCTTCTCAATTATCTTTTTCAAAACAACTGCTGTCCCCTACCAGGCATGGCTTTTGGCCAACCCCCAGCACAACCACTACCTTATTGTCCCTCATGGACTCTTGTCAACAAGGCTAGGGATTCCACTAAACTTATCTCCTCACTATTTCTTGACCTGTGCAAGGCTTTCAGTACTGTCTCATACTAAACTCCTACGTCAGCTATCCATCCTTGGTCTATCATCTCCCACTCCACATTGATTCATTGGTTACCTATCTGACAGACAACAGTCAGTAAAATGGCAAGGTTCCTTGTCACCGTATCTAACTAACAAAACTGGTGTTCCCCCGGGCTTTATTCTTGGTTCCTTCCTGTTTAATATTTTTATAACTAATCTGTCCACGCCTTTCCCTCAAGGCTTCCTCATTTGTGCAGATGATTCCACAATTATCTGCTCTTTTAACAGTCTGTCACACCTTCATAAAATACAAGAAGCTTTCACTTCCGTTGAATCTTGGCTTACCAATACCCAACTTTTACTTAACCCCAAGAAAACCAAGCTGCTTTTCTTTACTCCTAAAACATGTTAGACAAAAATAACTTCATAATCCTTTCCACAAACAGCACATTAATTAAAATAGTCCCACATATCAATCTATTAGGTGTCATAATAGATCAATGTCTTAAATTTGATCTTCGTGTGCAGAACAGTATTGAAAAAAAAAACATCCAAAACGTATGTTCTACAGGCATAAATACTTTGAGAATAAATCTACCAGAACCACCCTTACCCCTACATACCTTCTACCCTCTCTACTGTATGGAGCTCCAATGCTCAATAAATAAATTGATAAGTTTGCAATCTGCAACTAATG